>NC_089765.1:35861909-35971909 GCF_040412425.1 Macrobrachium rosenbergii
CATCTCAACAGAACAAAGCGATTACCGGTTCTTTGTTTGTCATTGGCAGCGTCAGGAAAGGACAAAGGAAACTGAAGTACTGGCCTTACCCTTACCAATGTATAAGAATCTACAGGGAGAGGAAAAATCGATCTTATTGTCTTTACTTGTTTCACAGTTTGTATACTATTTCGCTTTGTTAATATTTATTTAATTCACGTTGATGAATCATCTCTTTGTCTCACTGCTAGACACTGCCATCAGACATTTTCTTTAGAACTTCCGTCACATCGAAAACTGTAAAGCATAGACGACCGAAGACATCATTTTAGAGGTAAAAAAACGAACCATATTTGTACAGGAAGACAGTTCATTCTGTTGGTAGCAGCCCAAACTTTGAATAGGAGCCTGCACGCTGAAGCATAGGGATTTCGTCCAGCACGTACGTAAAAGGAAAAAATATATGAAAATGATTTACTAGTTATAACTAAAAAATTGGGTTTTTAATTGGATCTACCGCAAATTTCATTACAATGTTTTGCGATCAAGTGGTGTCTCATCCCCAGCCACCATAACAACCCCTAAAAATGGGGTAAACAAACAAGTCCACCGTGATGGGTGGGACGGCCGAGGGCTGTGAAAACAACGCTACCAATGTGGTAGGCAGGCCTACCCTCCATAGAAAACTTTCCATAATTTGTTTCATTCAACTTTTAAACCGCTTTGGACAACTTCGTAGTAAGTTGATATTCACATAAAGATATCATCCTAATGGATTAATAAACAGTCATTGAATTAATTTGCTGGACATCCCAACACTTATCGAGAAATATATATGGTAACTTATCCCTTGGCTGTTCCCTCAAAGAATAGAAGAATGAAGATTCTCAACACTTGGAAATACCGCATGAATATTTGAATAACTTAACCTTCACATAATATCACAACGTACATCATCTACAAAAAGAAAAAAAATAGGGTTCTTGCTAGATGATTCTGTACTAAGCCTCTCTCCTTTGTTTGCTAGTTGTTTAATCTTGTTATTAGTTTAATATTATTTAGGTTGACGATCCTGTGCATCTTTGCTTTATCCCTCTGATTCATTACTCCTATCGATTCTTCTCTATTACGTGCTGCACAGGGGCAAGAGCCTGTGCTAGCATATGGCCAGCATTTTCCAAATCATCATTATCTGATCCTTTTTTTATATCATGTTTTATACTTTCTTAAAATCTAAAGAGATTCTTATTTGCTTTTTCCTATATTATTATTCAGCACTATATTGTAATAGAAATTATTTCCACAGGATCCTGCATTTCCATTTTAGAAATTACTGAGGTGCTCCGAATTTATAATTAGGTTTTAGTTGTGGATTTGTGAAAATTATTTTCAAAATTGATAATTTACTGATTTTCTTCACAGATCACATTTCTGTATTAAATGTCATCGGTTTACGTGTCTCTCCAATTATATTGCTTATGAAAAAATTATATCAGCAGGTCCTTCTATTGCACAGTGCACCTTATATTTACCACTGTTTTTGTCTACTTTTTCTACATTTTATATGATTGTACATTATTCTTGCTGCAGTGTTACAAAAGGACTGTAATGTACATTATTCTTGCTGCAGTGTTACAAAAGGACTGTAACTATTATTATTATTATTAGGACTCGTGTAACTTAAATATGTGGCGTTTCTGATATCTAACTAAATTTGATGTTGCCCTGCACGTCATTTTCGAAGTTATCTTCGATTTTATTTTGGAAATCCACGAAATATGCACGTATTTTAAGTTCACCTTCGTCTCCTTCATAAGAGATTTTATTTTCATTTTCTCCTCTTGATAGAGTGTCTTAAGGAAAATTAGTTTAAAACATTTATTCAACACAGCAAAATGCATTCTTTTAAAATCATTGCCAATTACAGTGTGTTTTTCAGAGGCGAAATATCCTCATCAATAATGCGCATACTGTAACAAAAGCTGTCTTTCAAGAGGTACTGAACTTTGGTCAGAGCATACTCAGCATAGTGTTATAGAGGACGAAGCCTACTCGTCAAAATTTCCTCACGTTTGACCATTGCCTCGAGTAGCAGATGCCAGAAACTGCCTGATAGGAACATTTTAAAAGTCCTCTAAAATAGGAAAATGAACTGCTCTCATGTGGAAACTTTCGAGGTATTATTAGCTATGTCATAAATTTCATGACACTACCGAATACGAACACTGGTTACAGTACTAGAAATGAACTGTTATCTTTAATCGTTAATCATTAAAAAAAGAATGAGTCATAGGAGATTAGATTTCTGAGTGATACAGGTCAATGACTTGCAATAACACTGAAACGCACTTAAAAGCACAGGGAAAATGTCGTACAGTATTCATAAATATATTTAAAATTACCTCCGCAGTTCAAGACTTTTATATACGAGTTTTTTTTCACTTAAATTTATTTATTAAGAGTAACACAGGCCCAAAATGAGGGAATTTACCAGCTGAGTAACTAGTACCACGACGAAAGTAGCAAAAGTGTGTGCAAAGCATTTAAAGTAAAACTTTCCAAATGTTAGAGTATCCCGTATTTTATACTGCGATTAGTTTTCTGTGAGCAAAAAATATTTTCTTTGTGAGTAAAGCTTAAGAGTAAGGTCTAACAGATTCATATCTTGAAAACTTTTGGATAATCTGCTGTGATTATTACGCAGAAGAATTAGTTCTTAAATTAAAGCAGCTTTGGTATTCTACGAGTATCAGGCAAGTTAAGATACGTCTCTCAAGAATCCGAGGAGTAAAAATTGAAATGAAAAAATAATTAAAATTATTCTTTTGATATCTTAAACAGAACGATATTACCAATTAACTGCGCATATTTTTTTCTGTTGCAGCTGTTTTTGTTGGCATTTCAGAACCAAAGATTTTCGTCACTACTTTGGTATGACTCCTCCCAGTGCCTGTGCGAATCGCAAGTTCTTTTGTTTTGGGTACATAAATCTTTCATTCGCATTCTTTTAATTTCGGACCTCGATAGTACAGCTTTGATAGTTTACACCTATATGCAGTTGCATTTCATAAAACCATGTGTAGTCAGTTTATGAAGAAAAGGCAAAATATGTGTAATCAGTTATGCATGACAGACGAATGACGTAAAACACCTTGAAACGCAAAGCATGTTTGCGCATGCGCTTGATCAGCTGTTGATGTATAAATGGAGGAATCGGCCCGATCAAAATACGCTGTATTGATGAGTACTTTACCAGTAGCAGATCGAACCCCTTATAGTCCCAAACGAGTCATCATTTACGAGTGTCAAATTCTTTTTGACTTGGTGTTGAGTACATAAATGCCCTCTATAAATAATGTATTGCGCGACTGGATCTTATTTGTTTTAGTTTCTTTATGTTGTTAAATTGAGAAGAAGTAAGTCAGAGACACAATAAAGGGCGCACGAGACTTCTGATACGTAAAACGTGAGAAAAACCCCTCGACTGTAATGAAGACTCGCCAGATGTTGTAACGAAGAGTTGTGGTAGGGCAACAGTATGTTGGAGCTAGAAGTTTTTCCTGAACAATCACTCAGCGCAGAAAGATGGGAGTTTGTACTAGGTGAGTTCTCTTCTTCAGTTTCCATTGTCGTTTGTTTATATCCATAGGAACCGTTAGCCCGAGGGTCCAGCCCAGGCTTTAACGGCCGTGACACGTTGAAATGCAAGTTTGTTATATCCTAGCTTAAGCTTATTGTTAGTAGCATGCTATTGTTTTCGTACCATTTCTTTTGTGGAATGTCTAGGGCCAAATTCTTAACCAGGCCAAAGCTTATTTGTTTAAGGTGAAGCTGACATTTTTAGTCGAGTTTGCTGCTTTTGTCTCTCCTTAATCTTCGTTACTAGTCCATTTGTTGACGTTGTTTCTCAATTATAGCCATTTTGTAGGGCAAATAATATATCCTATTTTTGGGTATGCTTCATCACTGGGTAGGTTAACCCAAGGTTAAGCAGTGCACTTTGGGTACACTGCATTTTTAGCATTGTTTTACCATAAGAAAAATAGAGTTAGGTGATCCGAATTTCATCACTTTTCTTTTAGTTTATAACTGATGAAATGTAGTTTTTTTATGATCGTTTGTGATTCTTTAAAAGCAGATATTATTAGCCTAATATTTACTGGAAGTGCTTAGTTAACCTAGTAAAACATTTATCTTACAGGTGAGCTCCACTTAGAGATAAGCTCGCCTATCATTTATTAATAAATTTTTTTGGCTGAGCAATATAGAAAAAGGTATATAATGCAGTACAGGTGATATAATTTGGGAAGTTTTCTGTTCTTTATGTTTTTGCATTCATCCTTGAGGGACTGGTACTGACCATGGAGCCATGCAGAGTTTTTCTGTAGAATTACCCATTTTGTTAACAAATGGATACTGAAACCACTTTATATTCTACTATTATGGGGGAACCACAGTGGGAAATTGGGGTTTTTGGGAGGGTGAAAAATACAAAATGAGTGATATTGCTAGGATGCATTCTAATGTGCCCCTGGAGCGAATGCAGAGTAAGGGGCCAGGGCTACTGTAGGCAATTCAGTGGGAATATCACCTAACCAGGCTTACCTTTAGTCTACCTAACCTAACCTTGGATGCCGTGCCCCCTTACCAAGGGGCCTTTACCTTTGGAACCCCAAGTAATTTGTGACCCTTTACTCTGCATTCAATCTGTGCCCACAGTATTTCTGCAAACTTTGATTTTGATTAAGGTAAGGTTTATTGAATGTTACGTAGTTTGTAGCCCTTTGTTGGCCGAGTTGGTTGAGCTTCAGACCGTCATTCGATGGGCCGGAACCCCCAAATGAAGAGTTAGAGGAATTTATTTCTGGTGATAGAAATTCATTTCTCTATAATGTGTTCGATTCCACAATAAGCTGTAGGTCCCGTTGCTAAGTAACCAATTGGTTCTTAGCCACGTAAAATAAGTGTTTATTAGAGATGTTAATCAGCTCAGTGGTCTGGTAAAACTAAGCTTGTACTTACTTTTTACGTAAATGTAAATTGTACTGTAAATGATGATTATTTTGGAGTTAAAATGCGATTTCCATATGATTATTTTGAATTTTTTTGTTCAATTTGGTAGCAAATTAGTAAGCTAGGCCTAATGTTAGATACTGAGCCCCTCTTATGTCCAGCAGTTATGGGGACTATGGTGGGAAAGTGGGTTTTTGGGTGGGGGGAAAATACAAGAGTGAAATACAAAGATGTATTCAAAGATGCCTATGATACTTCTGTAAGTTTTGATTGTGATTAAGAGGTAAGGTTTATTGAGGGTTTTTAAAGGGACATCACCCACTAGGTAGGTAGGACCAGGTAACCTAGGCTATGTTAACCAGGTGAGGTCTTGGTGCTGTATGTTAGGTTGCAGCACTCATTTATTTCAATTTACACTGCCCTAGGTTAGGTGGGGGAGCCCAGGGGGCAAAGACCTCCCAGGTAGGCAAGGGCCCAGCATTATTAAGATAAGTTTAGGTGGGGTCGAGGGGTTGAAAACCCCTGGCCAGGTAAGGACTTAGTCTCCTACAGGTGAACCAACAGTCAGTCATAAAGGGAACCCCCAATCGCTTTACATTGCTAACATATTTCCGTTTCTGGAAGATATCTTGCCAATTGTTGATAACTTTTCTTTGACCTTGACACATTACAGGTATTGCCCTACTAACGATGGGGTTAGGTTCCAAAAAACCCATCGTTTGTTGAAAAAATCGTCTCTCAAATATAGCCTAGCCTACACTAGGGTAATCAGTACCATCTATAGTATGCATATATGGTAGCCTAGCCTACCACACAGTATACTCTATACATATACAGTATAGTAATTATTAATGTCAGCTAATTCTGCAGGTTCAGTGCAGATTGACTTATGATAATTCACTATAAAGAGAAATTGAATAAGAAACAAGGCTTAGCCTTCACTATAGTATATCGTATTCATATACAGTAGCATAGCCTACATTATACTGTACTGTACATTAACATCGTATTATATAAACATCAACGTAACGAATGTGTGTCTTTTCCATGGTTCTTTTAAAAAGCTATTCTTCACTACACTGTATCCAGTAATATTGTATATATTCTCATATTGCATTTGTATTATAAACTGTGATCAATGTTTTGGTTTGGAAATTGATTATGCAGGAAGTTTATTTCACCGCATTTTACTTGGTTCAGAGTGCTTTTATTGGTTCTAGTTTGTGTAAATGAATCTCTAGATACTTTACTTATATGGGACAAGGATATTATTCGTTATACAGTGTTTTTAAGCTGAAATATAATTTAAATAGGTCTTGTTGGAAAATTAATTTAGCTATTTTTTTGTTTTAATAGACGACGGCTGTTTGGGGCATGTTTGTTTTGTGTAAAAAAAAAAAAATCAAGATTCCTTTCGCTATTTTCTCTTGATTTCATCATAATACGAGCTTTACGGGTATTTATCTTTTATGGGCATGAAAACAGCAGTAATATGTGTTCTTTCATGCCCAGTAGTTTTAATTGAAATACTTTCTCTCCAATTTTATTTACAGTTGAGTTTCATCCATGTTGCCGATGCACGATAATTTATAGTCATTAGCAGCTTGAACATTGTTTTCTAAGCTTCAGCTACAACTTGCAGCTTAAATTTAGCAGTGTATTTCCTTGCCGATCTTTTATCCATACTGAATAAGGGTATAATGTACAAATATATCAGTCTTATTGTACTTAATGTCATTTGTAATATAACTACAGTAATTGTTTACTACTGTATGATGGTTGAAATACGAGCAAAACAGTTGTTGTTATCCAGCTCGGTTATTAGCAAAACAAGTTTCTTGTTCAGTTGTTTATGGCTGTACGCATTGATGCATGAGTATAACGTTACTAACAATACTTTTATCATTCTTTTACTTTTTCAACTAGAAGATGGAATAATGAGATGTAGGAAAAGAAGTTGGTGTATTGTAATTGGTCTCTCTCACTGCCTGATTGTACGCTGCTGCCTGCACCCGTGCAAAATTTTAAAATATTTTCTAAATATTATCGTAACTCTTGAGCACTACCTGTATAATCTTCTGTGGTATTTCCTTTTTTTTTTTTTTTTTTACTTATAAACAGCTGAGTTTAGAGTTAGAAGTTATTTTTATATATGAAGATGTGATAAAAATTAAATCAATTTAACATAAACTAATTCCAGTCAGCTCTTGTAAGTCATGTAATTTATAATTTTAGACTTTTTCACATAATGTACACTTTCACTAATTGTAAGGCTTGGTCTTCTTTTAATAATTAAGGTTTTTGGGAGGTTTTTCTTATATTTTACATACTAACCAAGAACTATAACTGTTTTCCTCATCACCATCCCCTCAGAGTCAATGCAGATTTGATAATACAGTATATGCCAGTTTTACCAGTATTTGAGTTATAAAATTGCCATCAATTATAATTATGAATGTTTCTCAAATAAAGTGTTCTTTTTAAGAATCAAGGAAGTGTTTAATTGCTGATTCTCACATGAGGAAAGCACTTTTAGCATCACTGTTTCACCCCCCCTACACCCTCTTTAGAGCAAGTATGCTTGATGTACTACAGTTTAGGTAGGGAGGGTCCAGAGGGGCAAAGCCTTCCCAGTTAGGTAAGGACCCTATCCCTAGGTTAGCTTAATTTAAATCCATCTTTTTATTTTACTTGTATCTTGTCTTCCCCCACCCAAAAACCCCCATTTTACCATTGTGGTCCCCGGAATTGTAGGATATATGGAGAAGGGGGATCCATTTCTCTAAAACTACTCATTTGTGAAACAAATCTGCTGTGTAAAGGCATAAAGTATTAACTCCAAAAATGCGATTTTCACAAATTTGGTATCCATGGAAAGGGCAGAAACTGACGAATGTAGCCATTATGGCATAGTTATGTAGCAAAAAGTTACGAACACTCAAATCTTCAATATTATCAAAACAAGGATTTAGGGGTTAATTCATTGTTAACTTCAGTTTTCTCAAAAGTAGGATTTTGGAGTTAATGCTTTCTGCCTTTTTATGGCAGAAGTGTTCGAAGCTCACATTGAAACACAGATAAATAAAATTTTCAACTCCTGAATACAGTTATGGTTTACATTAAACACCTACCAATCTGACAATATTGATCAAATTATTCACAAAAAACCATGTCCAACAGGTACTAAAGAAAATGTTAACAATCTAAAGCAGCTTAAAAAACAGAATATTCATTGTATTTTACTTTAATACCAATCCTCGATCTTGGGGTTTATTTGCTTTGTTCTCGAGTCTCCTTAATATGCTTATGATAAAAATCATACTAAAATCTGTTATAAATTTACTGTTATTGAGATAATTATGGAAGAATGTTTTGATCCTTATGGACTTTCACAAAGTTCTTTGTTTCGACTGTTAGGTGAGTGGGGCTCCCAATCGGATTTCTATGCTTTTGAGTCTTTACAGAATGATAGGACAAGGTATTGCTGACCTTGTTTCTGGTTGAAACAACATCAGTAATAATACAGTATTGAAGATGAATTTTGGCCTTGGACTGCCATGCTTCATTCTTGCCATAGGAAGGAATGTATAGTTGCTGATCAAGATCCAGAAATGATAAAAAAAAATGCAAGATTTTTTAATTGTATAGGGTTTACAGAAATACAATAGTAGTAATTTTGGGAGTATTGTCCAGTAGTTCTGCATTCTCGACCATACTGTAAGAATACAGATTGGTTGGTCTAAGTTTCTCTTTGGGCATGTTGCCTGGCTTTGGCTATGCTCTAATCAAAACGACTTCAACCAAACTTTTCTAGGATGTTGTGCCCTAACCTAATCAGATTCTTACATTACCTAACTTGACCTTCCGGGTGAACACTGAACATGTGGACTGGTCAAAGCTACCCTTTAGCAGTAGTAAGTTTAAATCCTTACATTGCTTCATTCTAACTTATCTAAAAAAAAAAAAACAGGTGAACAAAATATTGTAACGTAGTAAAAAAAAATTGTCACATGGTTCCAATTTGGAGGCTGGAATGGGAAAGAATGGCTGCATCTGGATCAGAGCGCAGGTATATGCAGACATATGAATCACATCATTCTGACTGATTGAATTTAAAAAATTAGTAGCCCTATGATGTGACCGGGTAAGTGGTTTTTGGGTGTTTTGGAATATGCTTCACAACTTTTATTTTATACTTTTGTTCGTTTGGAGGTAGTGGAAAGGAAATATAGCCCTGTCCTGTTGTTCTATAAACTACCCTGTTTTTCGTCCCAAAGTATTATGGGTAAGTATGGCTAGTGTATATGCAGCTTTTGTTATTTTCATGAAAACAAGAACCTAGTTGGTTCTTTTGTTGCAAGTTTAAGTTTCACCAATTAAGCGGAATTTTGGAATTCAAACATTAAGATAGCTAGGGTGTGGCCAGGAAAAGAATACAGTGCTGCCAGATCTATTTACAGTATCCTTTTAAATCTTGTTTATGGCTCTAGCTGAGATCTGTCATTTACCTGTACTGTACTTTGCTTTCTAAAGAACAGCATTGATTTTCCTTTCTTTGCTTTGCTTTTTAGAAATGATAATCATAATTCTTATAACAATACCATTTATTACATAAATAAACCATTCATCATTTAGGAGAAAAAATAGTTTAACATTAGTTACATGGCTCCCTTGTTTCTCTAAAATGAAGTATTTTGATATGTTATAAATAATTTCCTTTTCATGAGAGTGAAGATTTTGGCTTTGGGAAGATCAGTTTCTGCTTTGAGGTGACCACTACTCTTGTTGTTTTTGATTGAGCTGGCCTTTTAAATGCCCTTCCTGAGCACATATTAGCAAAACTTGAGGTTTGGCAACAGTGGCCAAAAATTATGCCATATCTCTTCAGTTTTTATTTTTATTGTAAACATGTAAAGTCAAATATGCCTGCACTATTACCTGTAAGTGAATACAGTAATTTTTTTTATTTCATTTGAGCAGGATCTGACAAGTTAAAACTTTTAATCATAACATTGAGACATTAAGCAGTACATAAATTTATTACCCACCCTACCTTAGCAAACTTAAGGGACGCGCTGATCTTTGAATTTTAAGGAATGATCAAAATAGAGTTATTGACAATTTTGGACTGTTTTATGTCTAAATAAACAAAATAAATAAACATCTTTTGTCCATTGCTTTTACACCCCATGAGTGACAAATTGCTGCAAAACTTGTAAAAAAAAGTTTCTAATCCCATTTAGTTTGAAATAATTAATGCACAGTACTTTTGTTACCCACTAAAGTATCTCTGTTTTCTTAAGTGATAGCATCAAGGAAAACTTGAGCTCAGAGTAACTTGCCCATATTTCCACTTCCTCTTGGCATTGTCAAATTGGCACCCATGCATGTACTATGCCAAATAATTTACATATAATGTTGAGTATTACTTGACTTATTTTTACAGTATAATAAGCACGATATGAAAATATACATGCTGTATACTAATATACAGACATATGCAAATGAATAGCAATCTTCCTCATCACCATTTACATATACAATACTGTATGTTATCATAAGTCAATTTATTTCTTTTGACAAATGGTAAAAGTAGAATGTGAATATTATATTTTATCCCCTCATGATATTTTTACAGGGTGTCTATTCACAAATAAAAAAATATGTAAGTATATGGCAACATTTCCTTCGGGTGCCAGTGTACTTTGTGAATCATGCCACACCCGGCTTTTTAGTGCATTTCTGAGTACAATTTTTTCTGTCAAAATAGGAGCAAAGAAGAGATGTATTATAAGAGAAAATGTAAAATTATATGCACTATGAGAATTGAAAAGACAAAAGAAATCAGAACAAAAGGCGTCTCCATTGGAGAAATGTTACAAATGTCAATCACCCAAGAGGAAACCAAACAGGGAGCACATTTCTTTTCATCCGGTTATTTTGTAAATTTCAAGGGATGTTTCTTAAATGAGGAAATACTTGAACTAAAAAAATCAGCTTTCTAATTGCATCATAGTTTCATATTTATTACAAAATAGGCAATAATTTTTTTCTTTTGTTATTTTCTCAAAATTTACTTTTTTAAAAAGTAAATGAGCATACAGTACCATGAAGAAGACTGAACCAAATTCAATGAAACTTTCACAGTGTATAGTATAACTATATATCTTTAATTTAGCATAAGGAAAAGTACTTTTGAGTGCAACTTTTTTTTGTACACTGTGAAAAATGACGTTTTTTTTTTTTTTTTCAATGCAAAATTTATTAACTTAGAGGTGGAATTTTACTTCCTCATGCAGGCATTTTCAGTATTAATTGTTTAATAAGTGGTAAAAATAATAAAGCAAATCTCCTCAGTCATAGGGTAGCAATGCTCACCTACTTTATAATGGCAGCACTGCAACCCATTAAAAGTGCTTGAAAGACTATAAGATTAGGTGTGGTTACGTTAGGTCACAACACCATTTCTTTAAATTTACAGGCAGTCCCTGGTTATCGGCGATCTGGTTTTACGGGGCTGCGACGGAAATCGCCGATTTCCGTTTATCGGCGCTGATAACTGGGTTCTGGCACTGATATATACCTAACAGAGGCGCTGATTTTTGGTTATCGTCACGCTCTCTGAACAGAAACCCCGCAAATAACCGTGGACTGCCTGTACTGTTCCTTAGATTAGGTTGGGTTAATTAAATCCTATTTCACTCTTATTCTCCCCCCCCCCAACTGTGGTCCCCCATAATTTTAGGATATAAAAGGGAGGGTCCAGTATCTCTAAGACTACTCATTTGCTAAATAAATATAATGTTCAATGTGCACATTAAAACATATTTTCAGCCCCAGAATCCAAATAAAGTAAAAATACTGGGAAACTTTGGTTAAATAGTCCATTGCAGTTACTCGAGTTCAAACGCTTCTCTCTAGTATTCACATTTTCAGATGGTCATAAAATAGTGTAAAGGAAAACATAATTGTTCCTACACAAATGCAAACCTTAGTCCTTTACATAGGAATCAGCTTGCAAACATGAGTTTGAATGGCCATTTAACTTTCAGACAAGGTCGTTGACTGTCAACAGGTAGGGGAAGCCCCGCCCACCTGTTGGCATGAACTCTGCCTTGCTTTTGGCCACCATTGTTTACAGACTCTCTACCTGACTTGACGTTTATTTTTATTTTGCATGTCTACTTTGAATTTTATTATATTTTTATTATATTTTATGATTGTTAACTTGTTTGTTTTATAATGCCACAAACCCCTCAATCACCTAAGCCTTCAACTCGAAGAGGAAACCAAGTTTTCAAGCACTATGTAGGGAAGCCAGGCCTTCTAAAAGGTTCCTCTCCTCTACTGAGGTAGACCCTCATACCCTCAACCATCTCCATGCAGAGGGAGTGTCCCTCTAGCAGGCGGAGGCGGCAGCCCTGGTGTTGACTGCAATGTTATCACTCCAGATATTTTCTTGGTTGGATCTCTGGTCCCTTACAGTGGCCATGAATGCTTCCTCTTCAAGATGGGGAATGGCTGAGGAGGGTGCCAATTTCAAGAGACTGATGCTAACTGGAGGTTGGGCCATTACCTACCTCGCCCACCATATAGCAAACCTATGGTCAAACCTGGTGCTGAAGATGCGAGCCACAGTGTTTTCTCAACTCTCAAGGTTTGTTGGACCAGAGTTGCCATTGGCACTCAGAAACCGACCGGTACCAGGATCCTCACCTTTCTTTCCAGGATCCTCACCTTTCTTTCCATGGAGCTGAGGTTGAGACAGGTTCGCCCTTCCACTTTGGGTCAGAGAAAGCCCCAGATTTCCTTTGCCCCTTGTAGAGGAACCTAGTCTTCTTCTACCCTGGTAGCAAAAAGTGCACAGCCATGGCCCTTTCAGTCCCCATCCATTCTAGGATGGGGAAAATAAGTATATCTTAGTTTAACCAGACCACTGAGCTGATTAACAGCTCTCCTAGGGCTGGCCCTCAGATTTATTTTTACGTGGCTAGGAACCAATTGGTTGCAAACAGCGGGACCTATAACAGCCAACCACATTATAGTGCCCTTTCAGTCCCTCTTGTTCCATTCTAGGATGGGGAGCAAACAAAGGTCAAACCCGAAGCGAGGAACTTCTAGGATGGGGAGCAAGGTCAAGAAGAAGGGAGGAGGACGCTAGGGTGGCATTCTTCTCCCACTTGCTGCTGATGATGGTGGGGTACCTGTTGAACTATTGGGCAACATGGAGGAGAGACCTAGTAGTGGATGTCCTTTGGGGAGGGTATCTACTACCCTTCAAGTTTCTGCCACCCCTCACTCTCAAACCAGTCTGATTCCAAATGTTTACTCCCAGCTTGCAGAAAGATCTCGCCCTTTCTGAGCATTCATGAATGCAATGCTTCAGAAAGGCACTGTATTGTAGAAGTCATGAAAGATCAGTCTCCTGGTTTTTACAGCTGTCTGTCCCTGGTGGAAAAGGTGACAGGTGGTTGGAGACTGGTCATCAATTTCTCTCTCCTTTGAACCAGTTTGTTCGCAAGACCCGTTTCAGGATGGAAACAGTTCGTTCAGTAAACTGTTCCATCAGAGAGGATTAATTCATGCTTTCAGTGGATCTGAAGGATGTGTATTTTCAAATAACCATCTGTTAGTCCTCTCGGATGGATTTGTGGCTTCACCTATTCAAGGATTTTTCTGTGGAACGTATATACACATTATTTGCAGAAAATTCATCTGTTCTTGGTATTTTTCATAGAGAAATATTCACTAATTACTGTATTTTCATATTTTTGTGACTAAATGCACTTTGTGATAAAAGTATTAAAATACTCAGGTATAAGCATTTTAGAGAGGTGTTTTAGTGTTTGAACTATCAAAATAGGCAGTTATGAGCATTTTTAGAAGAGTCAAGTATATGCAGATTTTAGCTATTTGCGGGGATTGTGGTACACATCCCCCGCAAATACTGGGGGTCGACTGTAATCTGTTTTGGCTCTCAGCCATCCCCCTAAGCATTCACTGGGGCCCTTTTGCACAGGATGCATCTGTTGAGGTACCTGGATGATTGGCTAGCCCTGGCGAGCTTGTTGCTGCAGGAAAGTTTTGTCAGAATCAGTGTGGTGATAAACTTCAAAAAGTCGGATCTCAAGACCAACCAGAGAGAAAGTACCTGGGCATGTTGATAGATATGGCAGCAGTGAGAGTTTTCCAGTCAGATTCCTGCATCAGTAAGTTCAGGAGGTAGCACCCTCAACTGCGATGAAAAAATGATGAAAGACAACATATGGGATAATTTTTAGTAAACAGAAACAAAAATATGGAGAGTTTTAAGGGAAACAGAAACAAAAAGGTGAACAGTAAGGGAATAATCCCGAACAACGAAAGATTAAGCTTACAACCATGAAGATCAAGAAGATTGCTAGGAAGGGCAGGAGGAACTGAAGATCAACAGGAAGGTATCCCAGGGATTAGAAAAGAAAAATAACAGATATTGGGAGGAGCACATATGTAAACCTGAGACTAGCTGTTATCTCCTCAATACATCGGCACCTGATGAAGAAGACTGTATGTCTTTGAAAGCTAATGCTTAATAAGTTGTATGGGCAGTCCCCGGTTTATGACAGGGTTTCCATTTTTACGCCGTGTCATAAACCGAAAATCATCGTAAACCAAAAAATCTTTGAAAATCGTCAAAAATCCTAAGAAAACCATACATTTAATGCTTTGGGTGTAATAAAAATGATGTAAACTCATTTTTATTGATTTTTTCATTTAAAAAAATCCAAATTTTCATTATTCTGCCGTTTTCGAGCCATATTTCTTCCGTTGGATCGATGTACGTTCTGAACATGCATCATAAACCGGAAATAATTTCTGATGAATATATTTGAAAAGCGTCATAACCTCGGAACGTCGTAAACCGGGGACTGCCTGTACTTTGTAAATTCAAGAATCTGGAATCTTTGAAAACTGCTGTTTGATAAATTGTACTTTGTAAATTCAAGAATCTGGAATCTAAACCATTCTGTCTAATTGAAGCCTATGAGTGTGTGTGTGTGTGTATATATATACATATAATATATAAATATATATAAATATATATATATATATATATATATATATATATATATATATATATATATATATATATATATATATATATATATATATATATATATATATATATATATATATATATATATATATATATATATATATATATATATATATATATATATATATATATATATATATATATATACACACAGTAATATACTGTATGTATATATGTATATTTATATATGTGTATATATTGTATATATGTATATGTGTATATAGGTATGTATGTATATATAATTATATATATATACACTGTATATATACACACAGTTTGAAAATATGTATTTTTAAATTTCGATAGGGACCACAACCACCTGCAAATAGCTAAAATAAACAAATACTTGAGATCCCCTTCTAAAATGCTTACAACTGCCTATTTTAATAGCTCAAACACCAAATGTATACCTTAAACTATTATCCTACACCCAATATACCTGACACTATCATCCTAAAGCACTTTAATAACATTTCAGTAATCTTACAACATTACCCTTAAAAATATGTCTTACAGCTAAGTGTGAAAACTATTCAAGTTACCCCTATATTCAGGCACATCCATTTCCTCTTGTACAGTATTGAAACAGTCCTGTTTTCTTTTTAAAGTACATAAGGGAAACACTGAATTCACAAGTAGAGTTAAGTATTGTGCAGTACCTAAATATTTATTATGCATTGAAAAAAAGTACTTTTTATTGATATTTTGGTGTTTATATTAATATTAGTACTGTATATGAAAATTAGTAAATCATTTTTTTAGCTTATATTAATATATGAAAATTAGTAATTAATTTTTTATCATAAAAGATTTATTTACTCACATAAATAACATGAAAATACAGTAATTGGTGAATATTTCTTGACAAAAAATCCGTGAATTACCCAATTGTCCGCATATAATTTGGGGATAAGTTCCACAGAAGAATCTGCGAATATGTGAAGCTGCAAATCCTGTAATGCGAATAGGTGGGGATTGACTGTGTGTGTGTGTGTGTGTGTGTGTGTGTGTTTGTATGTGTGTGTGTGTGTGTGTGTGTGTGTGTGTGTGTGTGTGTGTGTGTGTGTGTGTGTGTGTGTGTGTGTGTGTGTGTGTGTGTGTGACTGTGTGTGTGTGTGTGTGTGTGTGTGTGTGTGAATAAATAAGTAAAGGCTATCCCCGGGTTACAGCTCTCGGTTTATGGTGATCTGACTTTATCATGGTGCCATTAAAGAACATTTTTGGCATTGTAAGTTATTTATTGTTAAAGATAATTATGATGTTCCAGTATGATGATGAAATTTCAAGAGAACGGTGCACCACCAGGAAACTTGATTTAAACACAAAACAAACGGTGTGTGTGTGTGTCATCTATGTATATAAAATATATATAATATATATATATATATATATATATATATATATATATATATATATATATTTATGTATGTAAAAAAATACAGTTGTCCTCTAACTGTTGCGGGGATTAGGTTCCAGAACCCCCCACAATAGGCAAAAATCAGCGAAGTAGTGACCTTATATTTATTTATATTTTAAGGCTTTATAAATCCTCCCCACACTTATAACCCTTTCCCACACTGTTATTAACCTTTCTCTCACACTTATAAACACTTCCTATGCTCTTGAACACTTTCTACTCCCTTAAACTTACATAATTTTAACAACATATAAATATGGGTAATCACCAGTGAGTTACTACAACTTGAATGATGATGATGATGTATTAGCTGTGTAGTACTGATGACTATGAAGTGAATGTACTGCGCAGCCAACAAGAGCATTACAGCTCTTCTGACAGTGCCACTTCATCAGCTGATGCAGTATCTTTGCCATTGTCTGTAACTTCTGTTTTTGCTAAAGGTGTAGGCATAACTGGTGTCTTCTTCCGAGTGAGGAACATAGGTATGGGGAGTTGCTGGTGGTGCTTTTTCTTCTGGGTGAGAAGGTTTTTATAAACCGAAATGCGACCCTCAATTGTGTCTGAGAGCTGCAACAAGCTAAGCATCTCAGGGTCCCATTCTTGAGCCACTCACTCAAGTTCGTTTGCCATTCTGATCATGGGTGCAAGGCAATTGAGTGTTAGGCCAACCTTCTCCTCTTCTTCAATCCTTAGCTCCTCTTCCTCTTTTTCACTTGCTGGCTTTGTCATCAACAGCTGTGAGTGGGCATCAATCAAGTCATTAACGTCATCAGGCGTCACATCATTGAAGCCATCTCCTCCCAGTAGTTTTGCCAGCTTCACGGCTTTATCTACCGCAGAGTGATTGACTTCATCATAAGAGAAAAATATAAAACCACTTCTGAGATCCCCTCTAAAATTTTCCTGCTGGCATTTGAAGTTTCACTCTTCATCTCCTTTAAATTCTGAATATTTAGAAGACTATGCAATGTTGTACCCAGTATCTGCCTTTTAGCGATGAGTCTTAGTCATCCTAAAGCACTTTAATGAACAGGGCGTTTCACATGGAATCTTAAAAACATTAATGCTTTGATCCATGGGTTGAATCAGTCTTACAGCTGGTGTTCGTGTGAAAACTATCTGCACACCATCATACAACAGATTGAGAGCGTCCCCTCCAGCAGTGTCCATGATCAGAAGCACTTTGAATTTGAGGCCTTTCTATGCCAGATAAAGCTTGACCTCCGGGATAAAGCGCTGGTGGAACCAATCTGACCTGAGGAGTTTCATGATCCTGGCACAGTACACAGGCAAATATTCTTATTCTTGTTTTTGAAAAAAAAATTTTTTTTATAAATAAGCTCTGGTATTTATCATAAAGCCCGCTGTATTCCTAAATTAGTAAAATCATTTTTTTAGCTTATATTAATAATAAAAGTTACTAATTCATTTTTATCAAAAAGATTGTTTCATCCATATTAAAAACATGTTCAGGCTTATGACCCCCTTCCTTGATGATGGTTTTGAAAAAAATTGTTCCTGTACTTCTAAGCTCCAGCAAATAATTTGGGGATAAGTTCTCCACAGAAGAAAATTAAAGCGTGAATTAGTTTAATCCAGACCACTGAGCTGATCAAATCAGCTCTCCTAGGGCTGGCCCGACTGGATTAGATTTATTTTACGTAAATAAATAACCAAAAGGTTACCTAGCAATGGGACCTACAGGTTTATTGGTGATCTGACTTTATAGCGAGAAATGAATTTCTATCACCAGAAATTAATTCCAATTTTTCATTGGCGTCGTAGAGATTCGAACTATTTGGCCAGCAGAGTTATTATAATTATTATGTTCAGCCCAATGAGGAAGTTCTCCATGCAGACTGTGCTCTAAGTCCAAAGAGTTCTGAAACTTGTCAAACCAGCCCTTGCTGGGTGGTTTGATCAAATACTGAATGTGTTTGACCTGTGTGTGTGTGTGTGGTCCTGTGTCTTCATCTTTGTTGTCGCCTCTATATGCTATATGTATGTTGTGTCATTGTTTCAGCAAAAGTTTTGTAAAGCTTCTTGCAGATGATGTTGGTATCCAGCGAGATATTCTTCTTCCTGAAGTCACTGATCCACTGGGCCAATGCAGACTCCATCCTCACAATGACCTTATTGTTTATTTATACCCTCTTTGCAGTCTTGTTGAAAGACACTGCTGCCGTTGTCCTTGTATTCTTTTTGTCCTTCTTCATGTAGTGAACTGAAGATTCATTGATCCCATAAACACTTCCTATGCTCTTGAATACTTTCCCTTCTTTTAGCATGTAAAGGAGCTCCACATAATGGTAAACAACATCTAAATATGGTAATCACCAGTTTGTTACTACAACTTGAATGATGAAGATGATGATGGATTAGTTTGGTACTGACATTGTAGAGGTGAAATAAATTCATTATGAAAATTTCCAACAAAAAACAACACTTCTGACAGAGCAACACTTCATCAGGTGGTCAGGCATCGATTTGAAATGGACAAGGCTGTTTTTGCTAAAGGTGAGATGCAGGAGACTGATGCTTCTTCGCTGAGGAAATCAGCAACCAGGATGCTGGAGGTGCTTTTCTCTGGTTGGTCGTTTTATCCATCAGTCAATAGTGTGCAATTGTTTCTCACATGCTGCAACAAACTTGCATCTCAAGCAGTCCCATTCGTTTTCCATACTTGTCAGTGTTTGTCATTCTGTCATGGCTGCAAGCTACATATTTTATTTTTATTCCAAATTCACTCTTATCCAGTCAAGATCAGCACTCTTCATTTACCAAATATTTGTTGAATCATGTCAAAACAATGAAAAGATGAGCAGTTTATCTGCTGTACATTAACATATTTTATTTCATTTAATATTCTTTTATCATTTTTCAATTAATATTTTTTATATATTTTTTTGTAATCCTACAGTTTAGGGGTCCCAATTCACTGCATTACTGAAAGTTAAGATTAGCTCACAGACTTATCAAATATTTATTGAATCATGGAAAACAATGAAAAGATGAGCAGTTTATCTGCTTACAGAAGCAAAGATGGTAAAAGACAAAGGGAATAAAGGGGGAACGTAAATAGTGTTTTCAGTTTTTTAGGCTAGAAAATGCTTACTTTACCATGAAAATAAAATTAATAAAGACCGCAAAATCCTGCAATACTGCAAAAAATCCGTGATACAAATTTAGATATATACAAGTTAAAAATCCATGATACAGTGAGACCACAATATGGTGAGGGACAAGAACTCTATCTGTAATACCATCAACTACAACAGATTGAGTTGCGTCCCCTCAGCAGACATGCAAACATTTGAATTTGAATACTGAGAAACCCTGCAAAAGTGTTTGTTTAATTTTTTATGAATTTATAAGTTTTCAAGCTTTTATGGAAAATAAATAACATTAAATAATATAAAGTAATAATTCTCTCTCTCTCTCTCTCTCTGATGAGAGAATTTTTATGGCACATGTATGTGTTTATTTGTTTTGTATAAAATTTTTTACCTAATAATAAGTACTAATTTTCAATTTTTCAAATAATAATAATATAATAAATAATACAACTGTAATTTACAAAATTCATTTTTGTGTGATACGTATTCCCAAACAAATATCTTTCCTTCATCTTTTGTTTGAAGCTCGTCGATTTAACATGACAAGAAGGGGAGAGTTGCTGATTAGCGAGTCAAAAGTTATCTTCTTTCTCCATCTTAAAAACTCTCTTTTGTAATAATTCAAAAGATTTCACTCTCTTATGGTTTTGACAACTGTTATCTTCATCTCTCTCTCTCTTTATAGCGCAACCTACATATTACTGTTTCTCTGTATGTCATGCTGTACAGTAGATAATTTTAAATTGATCTAATTTTAACCATCTACAAACTGTAAATGATTTAAAAACAGAGACAGAGAGCATTTCAGAACAAAGAGAAAGAGACAGAATAAAGAAGTTTATAAAAAAAGAGGTTGAGAACACTTCTAAAAATAGATCGGTGGAATGGGACCTAGAGAGAGATAGTGGAATACTAATCTTCACACACTCCTATATTTCTACATCAAAACATTTATTTCTTTTTCTTAATTGGCATTAGAGATTTAAATGAAATTACCAGCAGAGTGCTAATTTCATTTAAAAGTTAGTTTAATATTGAATTTCCTTCTTTTGATATCTTGTTGAGAATAACTCTCTCTCCTTGTCCTTGTATTTTTTTGTCCTTCTTTATAAATAATTAAACTGATATATATTCATTGATCCCGTATATGGCCTATATATAATATATATTATCCCTATCTTTTAGCATGTATATGTATATATATATTGCTCCACATTTTATATATATATATGTATATATATCTTCCTCTGGCGCTATATATATATGCCAGAATATTATATATATATAATGTTTATATATATTGTGTGTTGTGTATATATAATTCACTATATATAATTTCATAAAATACAACACCACAGAGCAATACTATATTGCATGGTCATATATATATATATAAATGGACATATATATTATATATATATATATATTTTAAATATATTATATATATATAAAGTAATTATAATAGCTGTGTCAATCAGCAAAGGAATTTGAGAAAGTTATGAGTGCTTGTGGTTTACAATTACTTTATATCCCATCCATCATATATATATATATATATATATATCTATATATATATATTGCTATATATATATATATATCATATAATATTTCCATTTTTTATCACACCGTGTTTGTATACAATCATGAAGCTACAAATGTTTTGATTTTATTCCAAATTCACTGGAATATCTCAATGGAGAATTATCAGCACAGGGACATTTATATTTATCATTTATATAAATCATGGAATAATTCAATGAAAAGATGTAGCAGTTTATATTATGTTTGACTACATATGTTATTTCTATTTAATATTTTATATATATTTTTATATAATCCTACAGTTTAGTCCCGGTTTATTTATTCACTGCATTACTGAAAACGGAAAATCATTTGAAAAATAGCTCAAAAACATAAGAAAACCTTTACTTTTAATCATGGAAAACAATGAAAACGATGTAAACTGCATTTTTATTACGAGTTTTCATCAAAAAACCTTCAAATTATGATTATTCTGCCGTTTTGGAGTATTTTTCAATTTTTAGGCTAGAAAATGCTTACTTTACCATGGGAAATAAAATCTAATAAATATATTTGAAAAGCGTTGTAAATCGGGCGATACCAGTCGAAAAATCTGTGATACAAATTTATATATGTACAAGTTAAAAACCTGTTATTACAAATAAGACCAAAAATTGAGGACATCAACCAGATACAGTAAACCTCATGAACTATATTAAGATTTGGGTGCATAAATTACAGTGATCATGCAAAAACTTACTTATCACTTGAGAAAATCAATGCAAACTGTTTTGTTTAAATCAATGTAACTTTATAAGTTTTCAAGGGTTATGTAAAAACTAAAATAACATTAAACAGATAAAGGTAATAATTTCTCTCTCTCTCTCTCTCTCTTTTTCTGAGATGAGAGAAGTTTTTTTTTATACAACCACATGTATGTGTTTATTTGTTTTGTATAAATAAATTTTATAACTAATAAGTGACTAATTTTCAAATAATTTTATATTATCAAAAAATGTGCATTACAAACCTATTTTTACGTTTAGCATATATTAAACAATCATGCTTGAACTTTCCTTGATTAATACTTTTTTTTACTGTATTTAACATTTTTGTAGGCATTCAAACCATGCTGGTCTGTTTACATTTTCTTATTTAAGATGACAAGAAGGGAGTGTTGCTTTACTTAGTTTGTTTATAGGTTTGAATTAAATACTCTGTCTCTCTCTGTAATAATTCATAAAAAAATTCTCTTAAAAGGACAACTGTTATCTCTCTCTAATCTCTCAAAATTTATCTCTTTTGGCTCTCTCTCTCTCTCTCTCTCTTGTAGCCTCTCTCTCTCTCTCTCTGTACAACCTACTCTCTTATCTTTAACTAACATTAAAAACAAAGTTTTTATAATTATTTATCTAATTTTACACTGTACCATCACAAAAATGTAAATACTGCTTTAATAATAATCAATATTTCAGAATTAAGATATTTTCATTAAAATGAATATCATTATCGTTTATAAAAAGCGGTTGAGAACATTTCTAAAAATAGATATAAACAGGAATGGGGGAGCCACCTATTGGTGATTATCTCGAGAGCTTTACTGATAACACTCTTATTCATTTTTGGCACATCAACCATTTAACATTCTCTTTACGGTATAACAACATGGCTAATCAATTTAAATAAATTACAGCTACCATTCTCTTTAGGCATTTAACAGTTAGTTTAATATTGATTTCCTTCTTTTGATATCTAACAAGAATAATAACTGGCTTTGTTCAGTTGCTCTCTCTCTCTCTGTTACATTCTTTTTTTATTTATTGAATTTTAATTGCATAAATTTTTAATATATAATGGATATATATAACATATATTATATAACATCTTCATTAATGTTTTTTTTGATTCTGGCTGTAAGAAACAATGTTTACAAATGAATATGTTTCTATATTATAAACCTATATATTTTTTTATATAAAACATTATATAGTAAATGGCTGATTGTATAATATATATTTTGATAAATATAATATGGTAAATAACTTTTATTAATGTTTTTGTTGATTCTGTTGGTATAAACAATATGCATATGATAACCTAATACTATATTTTACTCACCAAAATCATATGAGCATATAAACCTTATTTTTTTCCTCAGTGTCCTGCTGAAATTGGGGTCAGAATTTGAGACATGTTATAAGGACAAATTGTAATTTGTTACAATTACTTTGGTTTATTTATTGTAGAAATACAAAATACATTACAAAAATATGAATCTTTTACAAATTTAATACAAAAACACTATGCCTCACATCAAGCATCTCTCGATATGAAACCTCATAACAAATATATTAAGACTGAATACTCTAAAGGCACAGTGATCCCATAAAAATATAAAATTAAATATTATTATATAAAATCAATGTTGTTTTATCAAGTTATGGGTTAGGTAACAACTAACAAGCTATAAACAGACTAGTGTGGAAAATGGGCATCACTTCAACAAACACTATAACTGTTTCTCTGGTTCTATTTTACCTAGATAAGTCTCAGGTGAACAAACAGATGTATCACTGACCTTATACACATTCATTAAGTTCTCTAATTACTGGTGGTCAAAATGAAACTTTGTGCTTTTAAAACTTTAAACAAACAGATTTATTTCTAAGTTCAAAAGTTATATGCAGAGTTCACAATCTCAAAAAGATTTATTATTAATTGATAACAATGTAAGATTTAAGTATTTCTTAATCAAGTTTCATTCACAAAACTTTAATTTACTAAGAAAGCAATTTGGTTAAGTAAGATTCAAACCATTAACTATCACTCAAGTTTTAAACATATACCTGATTAATTACACTCAACACAAATGTTCACCAAAATATTACTGACTGGAATCCACATAAATATTTTCTGAAATCTCAATAATAAGTTTGCACTAACAAAATGCTAAGTAATCACCAGCACAAAACTTTGTAAACCACTGATTATAAAATTAGAGTAATATGATAGCACAGACATATAAGAATGAAATATGCAAAAATGAAAATATACCAACAGCAATTTCCTAAGACAAAAATGCTTAAAGATTACATCAATCTTTCAAAAGATTACCTTCACTTTTAAAAAAAGGTTAAACTCACGTCTTTCTAAGACTTTCTCAAAGACAACACTGCCAAGTCACAGTGACATACACAATGATATATAATTAGCAGCAAGACACATTAGAACTCACAATAAGAGATATTATTCACCTTTTATCAAAATAATAATTCTCTTTCACCTAGAACATCACTTTAACTCTTAACATAACAAAAACCACTAAACATCACATTACCTTATGAGTGTTACACCATTATACACTTTCCACAATGCTTGCACAATATAAATACTTCAGATCACCTCTTACAAAATGAACACACTTCTTGGGTGAGTTTAACAAAACTTTTACAAATATGAGAGCAGCCAGTGAACCCCTTTTACATGAATGGTAATTTGAGGGAGAGAGAGAGATAGGACCTATTGCCAGTAGCCCTGTTCCTAACTAAGTGTTTTTGGATCAGTACTGCTCTTTTATCTCTAAGCCCTCCCAGAATACATGATACATAAAGTATACATACATTATACATACAGGTATACATGTGCAGTATACATACAGGGAATTCTAAGGCCCAGAAGGAAATATGCCAGAGCTCTTATCAATGATTGACATCTTCCGCTGGACACTTGAACACTTGTGCAAACAAAAGGAAGTGCTTTTGGACCCAAAACTGGCTCGCTGTCAGCATGTCAATTTCAACTCTCTCTCTGTTCCTCATTCCATTACTCAAGATCATGGAAAAGAATAAGCATAGACACAGCTAATAACCATGGAGCAGACACACATGATAAATATTTAACAGGCAATTTGCCGATTGGCTGCCAGCCCATGTCAGATAACCAAAGAGGTCTCTGCCTTTCTCCATACATGACTTCCTGGACCCTAAACAACTGAGTAAACACAGGAAATGGGCTAAGTGATATGGTTAAAAAAATCTCTCTCTCTCTCTCACAACACTTTAACACTCAGTATACATATTAATATATCAAACAAATGGAAAAAAACATATCAAGACATTTTAAAATTACATGATACACAATTTATCTGTAAGAAAAAGGCATTTTAAAATCATATTATTACAACAAATGACGAATCTGCAAGCAAAACATCAAAAATTTCACAGAGACATATTACACTTGTAGAATGGTTTTATATATTATAACACCTTATAATAATATATATATATATATGTAGAGAACCCTCCCGGTGGCTACAGCTACCTAAACTGGTTTTCTCACCTTGTTATAGCACCTACAGCTGTGCCACTCAGAATCCCAGTTATGGAGCCATAATATCTTTGAAAAAGCACTGTAAGTTTGGAATGCTGTAATCCGGGGACTACCTGTACAGTATATATTAGTACTGTATAATGCATGTATATATACAGTATAAAAGTTTTATAAATGCAGTAATACCTTGACTTAACAGAATCTAGTAAAGTACTAAAGAACTATTATCAATACATTTTGTTATGCTACATTGTAGATGTGACACATTTTTAAATAATTTCTTAAATTGAAAGTTGAGTGTACAATACAGGTTAACTGAGGTTAGGAAATATATGGAACTGCTGTTAGCTCTAAGATTTGGAAATATATATACTGTGTGTGTGTATATTTTATATATATATATATATATATAATATATATATATATATATATATATATATACAGTATATATATATATATATATTCCGTTCTATATATATATATATATATATATAAATATAAATATAAATATAAATATATATATATATATATAAAATATATAAAAATCATAAAAAATTACTTTTAATGCTCTGGGTATATTGAAATATATATAAACTGCATTATTATTGAGTTTTATATCAAAATACCTTCAAATTATGATTATTCTGCCATTTTGGGGCCATATTTCTTCCGTCGGATCGTAACCCGAAAATCGTCGTAACCCCGAACATGCGTCGTAAAATCGCCAGGAAATAATTTCTGATGAATATATTTGAATGCTCTGGGTAATTCGAAAACGATGTAAACTGCACCGTTATTGGGACTGCCTTATATAAAATAATGATTATTCTATATAACTGAATCATGAAAATATCCGACATGAGGAATAT
Source organism: Macrobrachium rosenbergii (assembly GCF_040412425.1). Lineage (NCBI taxonomy): Eukaryota > Metazoa > Arthropoda > Malacostraca > Decapoda > Palaemonidae > Macrobrachium > Macrobrachium rosenbergii. The sequence goes on from NC_089765.1 coordinate 35,888,253, forward strand.
ATATATATATATATATATATATATATATATATAATTTATATGAATATATTTATATATATATATATATATATATATATATATATATATATATATATATATATATATATATATATATAAATAAATAAATCCACAAAGGAAAGAGATACAGTGGAGTGCTGCAAGGCCTTTTGACTTTTAGTCCTTTACTTAGACTGAAGAAATATAAAAATAAGTTTACAAAGAAAGCTCATAAATGACAGATGGGGATTAAAAAGGAAAAAAGTTGTGCAGTACCTGGAGTCCAACACAATTGAAGATTTAGTAGAACTGCCAAAACAGGGTTAAATATTTAAGACGTTTTACAAAGGATTAGGCTCGACCATTCAGAAGCATGGACAGGACAGTAGATTACACAAGGAGGTGACTGACCACCAAAAAATTTTATAAAAGTACAACTCAGTACTGTAATTATCTTTATTTATTTTTTTGTTTTGGTAAAAAATAACAATTTTTGCAAGATGAACATTTTTACAAAAAAAAATTATATTAAACATACGATACATAGAAAATATATAAAAGGTAACTAATTTGTAATTAAGTCAGTGATTTTAACAATGATTTTGTTTTCAAAACCACAAAAATAAGGCAAGCTAAGAATGTTCTTGGGGATTGCTTTCTCCATGTTACTTTTACTATAAAACATTTTGTGGGCTTTATTATAACAAATATCTAGTATATGTGAAGAATAACATAAATCTGTCCCTATTTTTCTTATGTATTCGATTTCTTGATCCATATACTGGGGACTGACAATCCACAAAGCTCATAAAAACTTAGAAGAAAAAATTGATATTTTGATATTAAGGTGATGGCTGAATAAAAATGGACACGAGTTAAGTTGGTGGTTGGTTTCTTATAAATACTGAATTTGCATTGAAATAGTTCTCTGTGTATTCAAACATCTAAGAAAGGGAGGCAGTTGTCTTTTTCATTTACATCAATACCAGCAGGCAAAACAACTAAAATATCATCAACATATCTATACCACTTGAAAGGAGTATAAATGATATTAGGTAAATATTGTTTTTCAAAGAATTCCATTTACAAGTTTGAGAGGAGTGGAGATAGGAGGGTTGCCCATTGCCATACCAAATATTTTTTGGTAAAATTCGCCATTGAATGTAAACTTACAATCACAAATGCACAACCTAATGAGTGAAATAATATGACTTACAGGTAGAGCTAATTTATGATGGATTAGTTTGTTACTAAGATACTCTAAAATAGAATCTATAGGGACTTTAGTGAAAAAGAGAACAAACATCAAAACTAACAAATCTATCAGTGGTGCAAAAAGTTATTTTGTTTAATTTATCAACTAAATCTAGAGAATGTTGGGCATGAAAGTAATTTCCCTGCTCGCTATAAGAAAAGTTTGACCAACCTTAATAAAGACTGTACAATCCACATCACAAACCCTGATAAGTTGAATAGTATTGTAATTTTAGATAAAGGTGACTACATATAACGTATGCAATCCCCTTGATCAAGTCAAAAAATTTCAATAGCACAGTGAAAAAAATCTTTTAAGATAAAAAAGAACTAATAGGTCAGTTGTCTTGTAAAATTCCCCTCATTACCTTACTTGTACGGATTAGTAAAAACGCACAAAGAAAGTAATCCTATGCAGCCTATAATCAGTGCTGTTGGCTCAGTATCATAAAACTTTCAAAATATATTACCAAGCTCTTGTCCCCATTACTTGGAACTATCTCCGATTCTCACGTATAATTCTCTAGATTTAGTTGATAAATGAAACAAAATAAATTTTTGCCCCACTGATAGATTCGTTAGTTTTGATGTTTGTTCTCTTTTTACTCAAGTCCCTGTAGATTCTATTTTAGGGTGTCTTAGTAATGAGCTAATCCATCACGAATTACCTCTACCTGTAAGTCATATTATTTCACTCACTAGGTCGTGCATTTGTGATTGGAAGTTTATATTCAGTGGTGAATTTTACCAACAAATATTTGGTATGGCAATGGGTGACCCTTTATCCCCACTCCTCTCAAACTTGTATATGGAATTCTTTGAAAAACAATATTTACCTAATATCATTTATACTCCTTTAAAGTGGTATAGATACGCTGATGATATTTTAGCTGTTTTGCATGCTGGTATTGATGTAAATGATTTACTCTCTAATTTGAATAACCAGGTACCATCCATTGAGTTTACTTTAGAATTAGAAAAAGACAATTGCCTCCCTTTCTTAGATGTTTTAATATATAGAGACCATTTCAATGCAAATTCAGTCTTTATAGGAAACCAACCAACGACTTAATTTACGTCCATTTTTATTCAGGCCATCACCTTAATATCAAAACATGAATTTTTTCTTCTATGTTTCTACGAGCTTTTGCTCACTGTCAGTCCCCAGTATTTAGATCAAGAAATCGAATACATAAGATTTATGTTATCCTTCACATATACTAGATATATGTTATAATAAAGTCCACAAAATGTTTTACAGTGAAAGTAACATGGAGAAAGCAATCCCTAAGAACATTCTTAGCTTGCCTTATTTTAGTGGTTTTGAAAACAAAATCATTGTTAAAATCTTTTAATGTCAACCTTGTTTTTTCCTATAATGGCACACTAAAAGGAATGTTATTATAAAAATATTCCTAAAGAAAACAACAACATAACACACAAAATTCCATGTTTGGACTGCCCCTCTTTTTATATTGGCCAATCTAGCAAGGATTTAGATGTACATATTAAACAACGTAAGCATTCTGTCAAAACTGGGCAAACATCCAATGCTATATTCATTCATTTAAATGAAAACCCTCACAGGATAAATTGGACTGAAAATTCAGTGATTGCCCAATTGAAAGATTTCTCTTCACGAAATCTTTTAAAATCCACTATTATACAGCTTACTTCCAGCTGTAATTTTAACCTTAGGCCTGGCATGTATTATTTGGACCCCTGTATTAGAAAAATTTTCAAGAATGACTTAAAAGATAAAATCTAGGACTTAATTACAAATTAATTACCATATATATATTTTCTATTTATTTGTATGTTTAATATAATTTATTTTTTAAATGTTCATGCAAAAATTGTTATTGTTTACCAAAAAAATAAATAAAGAGAATTACTGAGTTGTACTTTTATAAAATTTTTTGGAATTCAGTCACCTTGTATAATCTTTTAATTGTCCTGTCCCTGCTTACTATATGAAAATATATATATATATATAGAGAGAGAGGGGGATAATGCATGCATTTTATTTAGATTCAGTAGTTGATATCTGAAGTATTTACTCACCTTTACACTATTAGATGCAATGATTGGTAACCTATGAACATTTTGGGATGTAGATTAGCATAATGTTATTAAGTGCTTGAATTATTATAATCGAATAGAAGAATGGCAATGACAATATCAATGGGGCAAATATAATAGTTGTATGTTTTTATATTTCTCATTTATGTTATTATTATCTAAATCTTCAATATTTTGTCATTATTTTTCATGCCCCCTCCCCAAGCCGCTAGTGCTCTTGTTCATTAACTAGTCTGCCATAATCTGCTGATATGGGAATGAATCTTTTTGACTACTGTATATAAATTTTTTCTAAAAATTTAGTTTATTATTTTCACCAGGAATAACTGATACACCTCATTCAGAGGTCATATACAGTTCTGGTTACTCTCTAGCATTTGCCAATCTTATCTGGGCTTAGAATATTACTCGGGAAAAACACAATGTTCAGTTGCTCAGTAAATTTCATGCCAGGAAACACTGATGGAACTTGAAGGATTTGGTGGTGTCATCAGAGGAGTATGCCCCCACCCCACGGAAACTGGCGAATGTTTCTTATCCCTCTTCCTCCTCTTCTCAAGCCTAATCCACTGTGGCAAAATCCACAGCATAAATTCCCCGCAAGGGGAAGCCCTTGAGAAAGCCATCCCCTTGCAAGAAGGACAAACAGAATGATGGTTGGTTTTGTGTGAAACATGAAACCCCCTTAAGGGCAGCCACATCCCCGCAATGACAGTTTTCTTAGTTTTTTATCCATATGAGTAGAAAATAAAGACCATAATACAAAAAACAAAAGGAAACAAACACACCAAAAACAAGGAATAGGTAATGAGTATTACTCATCTTCACTTAGCAAACAGTTTCATGCTGGGCTCTTCCTCACTCTTTCTGCAGAGTAAGCTGGAAGCAGTGGTAAACTCCCTGATAATTTGTGCTGCCTTCAAGCCTACTGCTTTGGTAGCCCAGTCTTCTTCAAAGAAGGGCAGCGAGCCTTCCCAGCCATTTTGTCCACCACACCCCCATCTGGCAGTGCCAAGAAGGGAGGAGGTTGCTGAGTGTGGCAGTCCCCCTCCTCCACTGCCACGTGTAGAGGGCTACCAGTCTTGTCAGTGGACCATGTGGCATGAGCAGGGAGCAGACCCCTGTTTAGTAGCAGTCCTCCAGGACAGCTACAGAATTCCATTCAAGGATAGTCATCCCTCCCTCTTGTATGCACCGAAATTATTCTGATTTTACTCTCCAGGGTCGCAGATGTCTCGTGCCCTAGAGGCAGATGTGAAAGCAATGCTGAAGAAGTGTGCCATAGAAATTGCAGCAACCTGGTTTTGCAGGTTCTGCAGTCACATTTTGTTGATGGAAAAGGCAGCAGGAGATTGGAGATTGACCCCCTCCCCCCTGGACTTCACTTGTTTTAAAAAGTCCAAATGTTGTATTTGGCCCCTTTTTGTTGAACTTTGATTTAGGTGTCATTGTAGGAACCTGACTCATACCGTGATCTCTTTTGTTCCTTTGCTCATTGGTGTTGCTCAGGTTGTTGTGCAGAAAGGGAAACCCTTTGTGTTGAACACAATATTGGAATTGAGATTCCTTAGAAAAGCTAACAATACAGCATGGACAACAAACTTGCTTGAAAGAACAGAGACCCATTTCTTTCAGATAAGTTTGCTTTTCATGCCCTATTGTTTAAACTTTTCTAAGAGATCTTAACTCCAATATTATGCTTAGCACAAGGCTTTCCTTTTCTACACTTCTTTCTAGGCTCTTTCATTACTTTTATGAGCAATAAAGGGCTGTGCTAATCATGGTACCATCACATTTTCATGTTTGTATTTTCTAAGTCTTTACCAGGCTTCTCTCTGTCATGTGGAATTTTTATTAACTAAAAAATGTTCCATCAATACTACCAAATTCAAGCTTGGTCATTGCAAGGCAAGTGTAGATGGAACTACCTTCTTAGACAATAATAAAGCCACTTGTTGAACAAAGGCAAGTTAAATATAGAAAACAAAGAAAGATAAGACTACTAGTATAGAAGTGGTTTTTGTTGACTGATTGTCCAGTGACGTGTATTACAAAGCCAAGGAGGTAAAAATATGTTTAGAAGCAATCAATAGAGTAAGGAGAGGGCAGTGATCTCACCAAGAAGCAAGCTAATGTGAGGTCCAGTTTGGAGAGCTTGTCATTAAGGAGACTCACTTCCATCATGAACAGTGTTGGAGGAGCCTCCCAGGTCAGTGTGGGGAGAATCTCTCAGGATTTGAAAACATTCAATTTTTTAATCTTATTTTACATATGAAAGTTATGGTGTTGCCCATGTATTGATGGTGGGTTTTTCCATCAGAATAAGAACTGTGTTTTCAGTAAGTTTATTTTATGTTGGCTGCTCGTCAAGGTAGTATTTTTTTTATTTAATACTGTAATGAAAAATACATAAAAAAAAAAAGAAAAAAATATAAAATTTTGCAAACTGAGAGGAAGGGAAAGTAGAAAATGATAAAATACATTATCAATAGATTTTGTCATCAAAGACTGTTCAGGATTACAAGTAACAGGTAATCTTGAAATGTTCTGGAACTTTTTTAATGCAAGCTAAGATTCTAAGTGTAACTTGTTTTGGAGTTTAGGTAAGTATATTTTGGTTGTGATGTAGTTTTTATACTTGGTATTCATGCCTTTCATTAAATAAAGCATGTTATGTTGGAAACAGTAGGAGAGGTTTGTGTTGGCATATTCTGGTACTTTTAATTAAGAACCACTAGGTTTTGGTAGCAATTTCGAAATAATTAAAATTTATTGCTTTATTTTTTTTCAGGGATGCACTTCAGCCAGGCTGTGGCAATAATACAACATCAAGTTGGTACCATTCGTGGGGTACAAGTCCTCTACAGCGACACCGTAAGTATCTTGATTAAACCTTGTAAGCTGTTTAGAGAACAATTTTTTCCTTTGATATTTTTACATGAAGTGTTGTGCAAAACTTGTGTAACTTTAGTCAACTTCAAAGCAGTAACAGCTTGACTCCTTTTGCAGTGACGGTGGTTTGGTATGCACCACAAATCTATAAGCTGAGGTTTATGGTTCCTGTAGAATAAATGTGGGAAGAGATTACTTATGTACATTGGGAAAATCATTGCAAATAGGTTTCCTAGTGGTATAATGTCTAGAGTAAAAATAATTTAAAGATATGTAAGAATGAAATGCTTAGCTCATTGATGAGGAGAAGACTGAAGGAATTAGTTGCAAAGTAGTAGATGTTGAAGTAACAGGATGAAGACCAGTAGGAAGAATAAAAGAAATTGTATAGGAATAACATAGAGGAAGACCTACATCAGTCAGAAATTGAGAGAGGTGCACAAGGCGGAAGAGATGTAGAGGATTTGTTACACATTATCCTGTAAAGGGGAAAATTGGCAAGCTGGTGGTCTTTATGCTTATTCATGTAAGAATGTATGGTCATGAATAATAATATATAGTGGTGTTTGGTATAAAGATGCTTTTTCTATAAGAAAAGCATGGTGTAGTTTGTAAATATTACAATCCATATCAAAAGTGTATTCTGATGTCTCGGCAAGAAATTTTGGGGAGATTGTTACACAAAGGCTACACTACGTTTTTGAAATTGTTTACTTACTGTACATCATGCGGTAGAATCATGTTAAATTTTGGTACTCTTATTTGCAGTTGTGTGGTATCTTCAGTTTCTTAGGGATATTTTGTTCTGAAATTATTCATAGCAACATTAATCAAAGTGAAATTCCATTATACACACTTGTGTCTACTTGCAGATGTAAATGAGAAAATCGTAAAAGTATGCACTACTTCAAAAACCATAGATTGGTAGTATCAGTAGTACTGTTTGCTTAGATTTGTTATTTCTAACTCTTTTCTTTGTACTGTAATTGTTGCAGACCTCGCTGGAGACTGATCTCATCCTCAATTTATCTCAAGATGGTATTCAGTTATATTTTGATCCAGTGTGTCAGCGGTTGAAGGTGATTGAAGTTTATAACATGAAGGCTGTAAAATTGAAGTACTGGTATGTGTTATGCATATTTTTAGAGTACTGTACAGTAATATTAATTTGGAATATTTTAAAATATATTTGGCAGTAACTTGTGTTTACATAAATGTCTTTGAGGGAATTGTTGCAAAACTGTTTGAAAGCTAATTTGTTTCCATGGAAATTTTATATCTGAGTATCCTTCAGCACAAACTCAAGACAGTTGTTATACATGTTAACTAGGTAGTTATCTTGGCAAATATCAAAAGAGGGTTTTGACAAAGGAAGTTGGCAGCTGTACTCGGAACCCTTTATTTGGTGTTAGCCAGAGATAGCTTACCTTAGGCTCTAAACCCTCTCTTGGGCCCAGTTCAGCATCTGGTATTTTGTTGGAGATGACCTCCCACCTAAGGAGGAAGTCTCCTACCTTTATAAAAGGCAATATAATGGTTTGTATTCTCAAAAGAACAAATAAATCTTTTAAGTTAATTTGTATTTTTTATAAGGATACAAACCAGAGCTTTTTATCAGTGTGCTCACCTCAGCCACCTTGCTTTTTCCCCAAGGCCAAAGGAAAAAGTGCTTGGTGATGGCAGGTGAGTCAGAGGTATTCTCCAATCACCCCCATGACCACCAGTTAATTGCCTTGTTAACAGTTTCAAATACCATCTCCAGTTCACAATAATGTGTACGCCTATATAAAAGGCTCTGGTTTGTGTACTCCTACATAAAAGGGTCTGGTTTGTATACCTAGAAAAAATACAAATTATTTTTAGAAAATCTGTCACATTTCATTACTCATAATCTTTATTTCCAGTGGAATGCCTTTCAACTCGCCGGAAGTTATTCCGAGCATTGAGCAGATTGACCATTCGTTTGGAGCTACTCACCCTGGTATTTATGACTGGGAGAGACAGATTCTTGCAATCAACTTCCCAGGCCTCTCATTTTTCTTTTCAGTTGACCAGAAATACCAGGTAAGTTATTATGAGAATGTCAATTTTTTTTTATTATATGCTTGTCAAGAAGCACTTTTTTTATTATACAGTATATTTGTCAAGAAGCATTGTATGATTGGTTATTGTATAGGCTCTGAAATCATGATGTTCTCTTAAATTGTATTTTAGTGCTATGTGAGAAGCTTTGCTGGTTGCCCCTTTTGGTGAGATGTTTTAATCATACTGATTCATTTTAGCTGTAATTTGTATAGATTATTTGATGTTATGACATTAATGGCTCAGAATGTTAGAATGCCAGTTTTTTTTTTTTTACATAATTACTTAACTTTGAATGTGTTGTAAATTTTACTTTCATTAGACTAGACAGTGTTTATTTTGTGTGTTCTTTTATGGCAGCTGTGTGAATTGTCCAAGCAGTATGCAAGTACAGTAACAGTAATTTACTACATGTTGTTTATGCTAAATTCAAGCCTTTATTGTACAGGGTAATCTGGCCAATTTTACTGTTATGCAGCTGTGATAAATGTCTTGTTTTTACAGTGTTACTTTATGTTTTGCAATTATTCTTTACACATTCATTTGTTAATAGTGAAGTCTGTTCATATCTTCAGTTTGGTCTTAAATTTCATACCCTGAAACCCTTTGCATAAAGGAAGACTTGGAACATTATTACAGTGATAGTGATCTTTAATTTTGAGCTTCAAAAGAAAATTTTTTATCAATCTTTTGTAAAACCTAGTGACCAGGAGGCTAGTGATCTTGTGTTGGTAAGGTTTAGGGAGTGTAGGGCAGGTTATTGGAATCCATTTATTTTCCTTATGTTTTAAATGTTTATAAGGACATTTTTGAAATTTAGATATGACAGTTAAGTAATCACATAAGTGTTGCATCTTCATGTTTCCTATAATCATTCAGGGAGAAAGATTTGACGGACAAAGCTGTACTCATGAAATATGGTAGGGTTACCTTTTTAATATAGGAAAACTATCTTATCTGAAATAATTTATTGTGGAAATGCTGACTTGTATAGTTGTCTCCCTTTCAAATAGAATATTTGCAGTATAATTTGAGTGCCTTACAATCATCCCTTCAGACTGTTAAGGGCTAAGATTATGATACATATACACCACTGATTTCCCAACAATGGATGGTTTGGTACCTCGTTTCTAACCCATGGCAGAGTTATAGGAGCTCACTTGAAAATCCCATAGCTACTAAATTAGTTAGCCAGGTGACCATGGTTGCCACTGATTGTTGCCCACATGGCTATATCCATTTAATTGTATTTAAAGTGAGTTGGCAGTAATGTAGTGTTTTTATTATACAAAAACACAAATTCACATAAATATAAATGATAAAATACACAACTGTAGAACTCATCCCATTTACTGTACATCAGTTTAAACTTGAAAAGAACATGTCCACTATGTGGCCAGGTCCCTTCCTCCACTCTGCATTGGCACTCAATCCATTTTGCCCTCTCTGGAATCAAATCAGTGCAGGGATGCAAGGAGGGCAAAGTACCTTACAATTAATGGGTTTGTGAGAATTGTATTTTTTTTAATAATAGCAGCAACCTTTTAATCATAGATGCCTGAATTTTTAAATAGGAGGGAGAACTAAAAAGAATTTCCCCAGAAGAGGACTCTAGGTCTAGGAGACGGATGTGTCTCAAGCAGAGTCTTGTCTGAGTTATGGCCTGTAGAAGGTGGTTGGAGGGTGATGTAGTAACGTGCTTTGTCAGTAAAAACAGTGGTTTTCACTGAACAGACCAAACAGGATCCACTAGTCAAAGTACTCACTTGCAATACAGGGCTGATGGGCCTTGTTGCATATAGAAGGTACCAGAGAAAGTGTAAGCTCAAGAGGATTGAGTAGTAGCAATACCTCTTGCACCACCCTTTTGTGTAATTTGCCCCTTAGCCATTAGTAGGCCCAGTGAGAAGGCATCTGGAAAATTTGTTTCTGAAGTAAAAACATCTAGTAACAGGGGAAGAAAGTCAGCTTACTGTGGAAGAATCCCTGGAGTCAGCACTAAAAATTTATAACCAAGCTTTGAACATTTCTAAATTACTATATTTTTTCAAGTCCTGTATCATTCCCAAATTTTAAGTTTTCAAGTTCTGTGATAACCGGTTTACTGTAGTGCCTTGAAGGTTATTATTTCTGTGTTGACAGTGAATGCACTGCATTAGTCCCTGTTCAGTGAGTCATAGGTGTGTTATTAAATTGCTGTTAAATGGTCTCTGATGGTCCCCCATAATCAGTAGTGTAGCAAGTCTTTGGAGCCATGGGCGTCAGAAAATGGGTATTGGGTATTGTATATGTACCAAGTGACTACAGCTAATTGTATCTAGCATCTGCCACTCAGGCTTAAGATACTGGAAACCCCCAAAGTAAACTGCTGTTGCTATTTTGTTTGTTTATTGTTTGAAGGAATCTGAACATACGTTGACACCAATTATCTGAAAGTCTGGTGAATCTATTGTTATACTGTACAGATACCAAATCAGCCATGGCCACTTATTCCTATACAGGTTATGGGAATGGAATATAAAATTAAGGCCAAGCGTTAGGACCTATTAGGTCATTCAGTGCTGATAGGGAAATTGAGAGTAAAAAAGTTTTAAAGTTGTAACTGGAGGAAAACCTCGCAGTTGCACTATGAAACAGTTGTTTGGAGATGGTGGAAAGTAAGATGGAAGAAAGAATATGAACAGAGGTACAGTGAAAGGAGTGCAAGTGTTTGAAGCTAGGGGCCAAAGGGACTCTGCAAAGAACCTCAATTAATATAGTGCACTGACGACATGACCCTCTCTACGGGGTTATTCTATATATTCCAAGAGAAACAACCAGTATGAGCAAAAGGTTGTATAATGGGGATTTTGTCTTTTCTCCATCATATCAAAGCAAATAAGATATTAATAATTTAAGTTTTTCAAACCAAAGACTCTGAAAACATAGTTCACAAAGCAGCTAATATAGAGAGTGGAAATATGGAGCTCTTAAATATATCATGCTAGTTGGTATTCATGTGATAACAATCAGCTAGAGCTAAAAATGTCAATTTTCTATATACTGTATGTGAATATGGGCATTTGTCTTTTAGTCTTTTATTGAACTACCTGACTGTAACATAGTACAGTAACAAAACATATTTGCTTAGTGCTATTATAACGATTTTATTTTTGCTTATCAGCCGTGCCTAAACAAAGGGTTAGGCTCCCTGCAGTTCCCCAGTGGAGCGTCGCCAATAGTGTCAAAGATGCTTATATATAATGGTAGCAACCCTAATGACACCAGAGCACCACCTCTTCCTTCATCATGTATTCACAGTCTTGTGCATTTGGAGTCTTTGTTGGTACTTAGAGATATGGGCAGAACAAAAGGCTTAAGACTGAATCTGTTTACTGATGATGGTAAGTATGATTTTGACAAGCATAAAGTCTTTTCTGTTGCAAACATAATGCACTCTACTTTGAAGTATGTCATTCAATAGGTGTCGGTTTTGCAAGATGAGTCTGTTCATTGACTTTATTGTAGTTTTTTTTTTCCAATAAGTTTTAGTTTTATTTTAAAAAGGCCTTCTGTCTTGGGGGTGAATTTGGAATTGTTTCGTTCTTTAATACATGGTCATTGTAAACCATGTTCTGATGATTAAAGGAGTTTTTCTTGCTTGTAGATTGAAGTAGTTCAGTTGAAATAACTTCCATTTTTTGCAGAATTCTAAGAAAAGTAAGATCTTAATTGCTGTTTAACCTCACCGTTTGACGTTTTCTCTGTATAGGGAGGTCTCGGCATCATGAATCAAGACAAACTTTTACTCAGACTATTTATTTTGGAGCATCATGTCAGGAAGTAGCAGTTGCATTAGGAGCCCCTTCTCGGATATTCTACAAGTCGGAAGACAAAATGAAAATCCACAACGCACATGCAAGAAAAGCTACCACGCGATCTGACTTTTTCTTCAATTACTTTACCCTTGGATTGGTAAGCTTGTCATGTAGATCGTATTTTGTTATTAAATGAAATTTTTTATTGTAAGGTAAAATAATATTAGCAAATTGATTGGTAGTTATTGACCTATACAAAACAGGAAAGTTGTGATCTGCTTTAATGTTAGCAAATTAAAGGTGGTTTTATTTCAATAAATTATATCTGAATTGGGCAGATATAACATTCATTTATTAGCTGAAATGTTTTGATATTCTTTGTGATAGTATGGGTGGTTTAACTGAAATTGCTTTTTACCCTAACCTAGGTTTGAATCCTGCTGGGAAGGAAGTGTGTCTTCGTTTCATTTACAAATCCAGTTTAGGGTGTTTTAATGGAGATCTTATCCAAAACATTGAGAGTTTATTGCATGATGGCCATTGTATTAATGTAGATATGGTAAATGTGACCAGTAGATTCCACATATTTGACTTAATGTGAGCTTAAATGCAAAATTGTGATTAGCTCCAGATTGCCAGTGGGGATGGGTCTTTGTACTGTAAGTTCAAGTAAAATATAAATGAATTTGACAGACTTAATATGTATGTATGAGGTGAAACATTGTATGTGGAATAAGTTTTCCATTGTAAACCTTTCAGTGGTAAGTTGGGTCATTTTCCTGGAATTTTAGTTCACTAACCAGTTACTGTATATTAGAATAAGTGTTGGGAGATCACACTTTGAAAAATTGCCTGAATCGCAATTGAGTTCCAAGGATGAAAGTAGGACTGATGAACCAACTTGCCTAAACTATGGTCAGAATCACCATGCAAGAACTAGTATGTGCACATTATATATAAAATAAAATTAAAAATAAAGACACAAAGGACTGGAATATCCTAGAGAGAAGCTAAACTTCAACTGATCCAGGAAAAACTAATTTACAAAGCCATAACCCAAAAAGGTAATCTAAATAAAAATAAATAGTTAATATGCAAGATGAAAAAATATTACAGCAGATATTAGGTGAAGAAAATACTATCCAAAAATGTAAAACAAATCCTTATGTACTATCACACATGCCAGTTGAAGAAATTAACCAAAACATTATAAAGAATACAAGAAAACCACCAAAGTAATGTTTTTAAACCTCAAGCTAAAAAAGACAACTAAAAACAGGAAACAAAAACTAATGACCACGACAAAACTAGTCCATCTGTTAAAACAAAATTAAAAATACATAAAGAAGATAGTTTTATGTTCATCTAACATCCATAAAGACAACATGTGGCCAATAAATGTATATCTTCATGGGAATGACCACTGACCTACTTTTTCTGGATTCCATTGTAAATACTCCCATTGGAAGTGTAAGTGTAGAAGGATACTAGTGTTTTAATTATTTCAAGATTGCCACTATAGACAAGGACTTAAAGTTCTTTCAGCGCTCACACTGAAGCCTAGAAATATCTTGCTGGATATTTTGAAATGTACAGAGAAATCAAGGTAAATTTCCGAGACCTGCACTTCCCTGGTGGGACAAACTAGCCTAGCACTGAGGAAAATTACAACCAAATACAGCCGAAAAGAAACAAACAGGCCTCCTCAGGTTAGACATGTATGAAAGTGCTTAAAGCAAGCAACTTTGGCACAGTATTAGAAAAAGGCCAAAATGTCCTTGAGATACTATATAGATCACAGGTTGCAAATCTCCAAGATCATTTTGGGGAAAAGACATACAAATTAATTTGGAAATTCATACCAGATCCATAATACACTGAAATAAATTATAGCCTAATAACTAGAGCAAGCAAAGTTGCACAAGAATTAAGCACTTCTCTCAAGTACTAAAAATTACTTTTCAAAGCTCAGAGAATTTGTGACAGCCAAGGTACTTTGGCAGGAACAAAGAAACAAAGTTGTGAGGAAAGCTGGAAAAGCTGTAAATGGGGACAAAATATATAAAAGTAAATGATATTAAAGTTGTAAGAATCAAGTTTGTTCACAGTCTAAATTGGATATGTATTGTACGGGCAGTCCCCGGTTATCAGCATGGGTTCCGTTCCCATCAGCGTGATTATAACCGAAAATCACCGATAACCGGAAATCGACAAATATTGTCACCGATAAGTGGGGATTGGGGCCTCCATTAGGTGGGTATCGGCACCGATCTATGACTATCGGTGCCAATAAGCGGATAGTGGCACCGAAAATCCAGTTATTGTCATCACTAGACAAGTCACGTAAAACCGGATCGCCAATAACCAGGGACTGCCTGTAGTTCAGAATCTTCTAATCAATATCCAACTCTGGTTTAAATTCTAACTCAGTAAATTGGCCCAATATATAAGCCTACTGGAGATAGTGTATCTTTTGCTAATACCAATAAGTATATTCCCGATATAATACTGTAAATGTATGCTCAACCATGTCAGCTCTAGATCTTCCCAGGTAACATCAAGACTTGAACTAATTAGTTCATTTTAAATTTGCACATAAGCTTTAGAATTATTATTACTCTGATACCCATGGTAATTCTAGTTCATTTTAAACTAAATGTAAATGTGATCCACCACATTTCAGGATATCCTCTTTGATGCCAAAACTCAGCGTGCCAAGAAGTTCGTGCTTCATACAAATTTCCCAGGGCATTACAATTTTAATATGTACCACAGATGTGAGTTTGAATTACCTTTGACTGTCCCTCGTCAACCAGAAGACACAACGCAGCTTATAGATCTACCATCTACTATAACAGTGAGAACCTTTATATTCTGTTTTTCTTATTAGAATGCTGTTGCATGAAGTATTCATAATCTTATCTAAACACCTCACACTTGTTTGAATCTAAAAGCTTTCTGGATAGATACCAAGAAACTTTTACACTACACCGTAATCTCTTGTTTAACCTCACTTACCATATAGGCATAACACCATAACCACCTCCTCCCTTCTTCCCCCCAGTTACCATATTTGTTATGAAATCTCCTTCAGCTTTTACCCAAACTTCCTTCAGAGAAGGATGAATTACCAACAGAATAAATTGCATTAAGAGAAAAAGCCCATTAAGTGGAATTTGTGTTTCTGTTTTGTTATATACACATTTTCACACAAAAACTATTTACACAGTACTGTTCTTAGCCTACGAAAGCTGCAGCTATCATCTTCTTAGTATCCTTGTGATTGATTTGCAATCCCAGGGACTTCCTGTTTGTGCATCTCCTAGCCCTTGATCTTGCCCACAGTACATTATATACTTCCACTGGGTCCTCACTAATCCTTTGCCATCTTTCAAAATGGGGATTTTCAGTAATCATTCTCTTATGGCCTTCAAGCTGTGCAACACAGCTCAATCTTTTGATCAGATCTGTTATTCCTCAGTTACAACCAAGTTGTTTTCATGTTTTCTAGGCTATTAAATGTTTTGTTTCCTGCTATTATGGGTATGTGATTTTACGGGCCCCTTTGATTACTCAACAATTTTTTGTGAGAGTAGTATAGTAAATTCCTCTTTTCAGTGAGAGTAGTATAGTAATTTCCTTTTTTCAGTTCATCCTTTGATTTTTATCCTAACAGTGTACAACTAATGTATTATTTCTGTCTTATATATGTTTAATGTATTTCAGTGTTCCTTATTTCACAGATCCAGATTTGTCCCCCATATAAAAAAGATGCCCCCCACACACCATTATATGAACATTTGGGCCTTTTTTTCTCTATTATCTTTGCTTTTCTTACTGCATTTTGTCTTTCTAACTGTATTGTTTAAATGAAAGGTGAAATCATATTCTTGAAATTACTAGTGTTTCCTTTTGTTTTTATTCATGGTAGTTTTATTATGGCCTTACCATTTTCTTTTCATTTCTTGTTTTCCCTACTAACATGGAAAATTTCTTTCACTTTGTTTATTCCTCCTAATATAAACCATTCTGGGCAAGCAACTATCATAAAACTAATTTTTATAGGAATAACTTCTTGTAGAGTCCTAAAGCTCTCAAACTTACTCTTACACCTTTCTTCACGCTTTCACTGTGGTAAGAAAAATTATGTGTAAGCATATGTATGAGTGCTTTTTCTGTATGCTTTGGTTTTGGATCCCTCCACGTTTTGTTTCATCCGAACAAGAGTGTTGATTCACTGCCATTTTAAATTGTGAATGTAAAACAGCATTTATTTATGACATTTTTATTATGAGTTTTATTATGGCTTTACCATTTCATTCCATTTCTTATTTTCTATTTTCCCTACTAGGAAAATTTCTTTCACTTTATACCTCCTTCTATGAACCATTCTGGGCAAGCAAGTTTCATAACTAATTTTTATAGTTTTAACTTCTTCCTCTGTGTATTTTGGATTGTATAGTCCTAAAACTCTCAAGATTAAGCTTCCTCTTACACCTTTCTTCATGCTTTTACTTTGGTAAAAGTAATGTACGTGTGCATATGTATGAGCACTTTTTCTGTATACAGTACTTAGGTTTCTGATCCCTCTGTGCTTTGTTTCATTCGAACATGAGTGTTGATTCCCTGCCATTTTAAATTGTGAATGTAAAACAGCATTTTTTCTAACAATATGTCTTAGCTGATTTATGCTTGCTGTGTTCAAAGGAGCAAATAATGTTGTCTACTTATATATTCCATAACATTTTACATCCTTCTATCTTAATGGTAGGTAGTAACATTACTTTATAAAATTCCAAGTTTAAGTTTTAGATATTTTAGATAATGAGGAACCCATAGCTACACTTGATACTGTGTTTGTATGTCTTGCCAGCATAGCTAAAATATGAGTCCTTCACACATGAATTTCACTGCACTGGATAGGAAATGTGTACACCCCTTCATCTCTTGTCATCTTTATACTGTGATACAAAGAAGTTATGTCAAAACTGACATTATTATTGAAAGTCTCTACTTTAAAAAATTTGGCATATTGTTGATAGTGAAAGATACTTCATCACGCCATTGCTCTGATTTTAAACAGTGAATTCTTCCTCCATCACTTCCTCACCTGGAAACTTCACTTAAGTTGCGTATTAAAAATTTCACAGTTATTTGCACATTCTAAACAATAAATAGTCCCACCATGCACATTTTATCTTGTTGTTTTCATTATTTGTAGTTTGTATTTTTACTTGTCAAGTACAAATGTTGGGTAGATAGACCTTTACTTACACAATTGTTTTTTAATTTTCATTTGCTGTATCAAGTAATAACATTTATGTGTAACAAGATGAAGAGGAGATTGTTTAAAATGTCAGTGTGTTAAGGTAATTCTCAATTCAAGGGAATCTTTAAGAATTATGTGGTAACATAGTTAAGTGTGTGTGCTGAATGGTGATTGTAAGTTCACAACTTTTATTTTGAGAAAAAGTTTGAGGTCCTTTTAGTAATCTGCCAAGTGGTTTTTTTTTTCCAGATAATAAAATGTAAGTAAGATTTCAAGCTGGTATAGCATACTTTTTTTTTTTTTTTTACTAAAATTGCCTAAATTTGGCCTACCAGTAAGTGGATATTTTAGATAGCAGGTAGTTGCAACAAAGTTTTTCTAACCTCCATCTTCATATAGGAAAAATACAACTAATCAAGCATGCTTATTGAAATTCTTGTTGCATATTGTCTGCATGCTGATTGATACCTTCAACAATGGAATGATGCCTGTATGCTGGACGCATTGCTGCTTATTTTAATGTGCGTATATTTTATTTTTGTAGCTTGTTTCTTCTGTGTAGCTGTATTTGTATTTATGAGATCTGGTTAATTGCTGTACCACAAGCGTTGGATGATAATATAATCAGAAATTGATCCCTTCTTGTAATAATTATTCTTTAGCCATTAAGTCACAGATATTTGGCTGATGACAAAAATTTTGCTTTGAAAACTTTTCAGTACCAATTAACCACTGTCAGTACAAAGAGAAAAAATATTTTTTTGTCAAAAGCTCAATATCAAACTTTAGAATGTTTTCATAAACTTTTGAAACATATCTTAAAACAAATTTGTAGTTTCATGAACTATATCAAAGTATTTATTGAGCATTGAGGTGTGTATAAAAAGTAACTGCATTTATCCAATCACTATCCAGGGAAGATATTTTACCAATGAAAATCCCTAATTCTTTCATTGTGACCTGTGAATCACATATTTTCATTTTGTTCCAAGGACAAGCAAATACCCAGTTCCACAAACTTGCACAGTTCAAGACTGCGAGGCCCCTACTGTGCATGTTCAGATCTATGTATGATGTTTACTCCTCAATAATTCGTGTGATTTCAGACAATCCATATCGTTGCCATTTCCAAGAATGTCGTGTTAAGTTTTTCTTCATGCCATCATTATTTCAATTTTATTCCTTTTCATTTCATTTTATTCATTCACTTCATTTGTGTTTTTTGTATTTTATTTCCAGTTTCATGTCTTATCACTTAATTGGTGGAAACATGGTGTTCATAGGCTGGGAAAAGACTGAGATTGCAGTGAACGAGATGGTTTGAACAGGTTATGAGAACAAATGTAGAACATTATTAGGAAAGCAATATTTTAGAATTGGCAGAATGAAGTCAAGTAGAAAGGCCTAGGAAATCTTGGAAAAGGGGAATACTGTAGATGAAGAACTGGACCTGATGAGAGTGCAGGCAGAAGAGCACATGATAGAAGAGAGGAGAAAAACTCTTTTCACATCTAACACCATAATGGAAAAAGTGGATGCAAACAAAATTTATGATGATGATAGTAATTTACATTATTGTACCGTTGTAAGTCATTAGGTCGAAACCAGCTTTCATTGCCTTTCGTTAGGTCGAAACCAGCTTTCATTGCCTTTCTCCTATGGGGTTACTTTTTTTTCAAATTATCATTGGTTTTCCATCCATTAGCTCCAATTCTCATTCAGCTCTTCATTTCAACTTACATGTCGGGTGGGATGTCATGTAGTTTTGTTGGATAGTTTCTGATAGCTGGCTACTGAGTAGTTCATTTTTACAAATTTAAAGTTCAGTTGGTATTTCTCAGCTTTTTATACAATTCAGGATGTGCCCAGTAACATGTTGTCTTTGGTTCTCTTGTCATTTTGCAATCAATTTATATTTTCTACAGAGTGCATGCCATTGAAAGTGGTTATGCATAGACCTAATGTTGTTTACTTCTGTATTTTGTTCTTTACCATGCCTCAGTGACACCCTACAGGACATTGACAACTAACTATTACCAGTAGTAGTGAGCCAAGTATGTACTTGATGTCAAACAAAATACTCATTCACTTTGTGCCATGTATTTGATGTCAAAAATACTCATTCACTTATTGCCTCTATTGTTTTGATTGCCAACTTCATCTTTCTCCAGTTTCAGAACAAATTATTGTCTGCAATCACAGGTGATAGGGCAGTGTCCTCTCTTGTGTTTGCTCAGTGGAGGGTTGAACTCTAGCACTGACTGAAATTTTTCAGACTTCAGTCACTTTGGCAGGTCTATACCAGTGTCTTTGAAGCCTGTTAGCTAGGATCTAGTACAGTATTAGTTTTGAGGAACTTGGCCAGGCCTTTTTATGAACTAATCCTAGAATCATCCCTAGTTGATTTTAGACAGTGTTTTCCCATGGTCACCTCTTCTTAAGTGTGACATTGAGCTGAAGGCCTTGACTGCCTGGGCTGGTATTGTCATACACTTGAAGAACTGGTCCTCAATTTGGCTTTTTATTTTTTGACTGTAGATTTCATTGCCTGGTGATATCCTTGCTCTGGCCACCTCTTCTCAAGGTGAAGCCTGTCTACTCTGGTCAAAGCCATCAAGTTTTGCCTTAATCTCCTTTCTCACTCATATAGACTTTTTCATATTGGTTATCGGAATAAAATGTCAAAAATTGCTTCTTTTTATTTACTGTTTGAAATAATTATAAGGACTTACTCTGACATGTCTGAGGTTGACTTTAATTAATTATAAAGATGAAGAGACATGGGCTGTGCACTTTTTCTTCTACATAGGCCTTTGAGAATATTTGGAGGACTATGGAAATGCCATTTATTTACTATATGAAGTAATTACAAGGACTTACTCTGACATGTCTGAGGTTGAAAATGCCATTTATTTAGTATATGAAGTAATTACAAGGACTTACTCTGAACTGTCTGAGGTTGACTTTAATTATAAAGATGAAGACACATGGGCTGTGCACTTTTTCTTCTACATAGGCCTTTGAGAATATTTGGAGCATTATGGAAATGCCATTCTACCTCGTGAGGTATTTTTGAGAGATGTAACTTTATAAATATTTGGATTTTTTCTGGTTGGGCTCAGTTGTCTTGGTGTGGCATATGTTACCAAATCCTAACTTTAATACTTGTCATCTCTTTGGCACTCCCTGGTACAGTTTTATTAGAAGAGGCCTTCACACCACAGGTTGCTGATGAATGCTCTATGTTCTCTTATTAGATACTAGATAAGTACAACCCATTGCTTTGCAAGCCATTGGTATTCATATGTGGCCTTCCTTGGGATTGAATTCAAATATTTTTGTTGTTAGCTCCTTGATTTCTGCATTTACCAAGATTCAACAGTTGCTTTTGCTCTTTAATCCTTCTTCCTAATTGCTAGTCAGGCAATATATAACTAAAGGATTTATGAAACAATTTTCTTATAATACAACTGGTTTTCATACTAATCCATTATTCATAAAGTGACTGCAGTCATCCCCCCCTAGATGTGGACTTGGCATACGAACAGTGAGGTGAAAAAGTTGTTTTGTATGCAAGTCAAGGCATGCACAATAGGGGCCTTCTTTGGTCTTGAACAGTACAAGTCAGTGAGAAGAGGCATTTCTCTGTCCATGAAAAGAGGGCAATAAACTCAAAATTCTTTTATAAGATGCAAGTAGTATTTTCCTACAAACCCTATAGTTGTCTACTTTCATGTTTCCTGAATGTTCCACAAGTTTGATGTGTTTTGCATAACAGGCAGAAAAAGAAAGGTGGTCATATACTGCATGCATCGTATGGACCTTCATGTATCCAACAATAACCTATCACACTTCTGTGAAAACTTGAGATGAGCCACTGAGATTTGTGGAACTATGAGCGCAGTCTCTATAATTAATGTGTTTGTGTAATAAAAAATCTCATTTCATCCAAACCCTGCCACACTGTTCGTGGTTTGGGACTGGAATGACTCAGGAACCAAAGTGCTGTTAGCAAATAGGTTTGTTCTTCATAAAGGTTAAACCCATGATATGTAAAGCAAGGCATGCATATCAAGAAAGTTATTCACATTGGCCATCAACATGAGACATAGAAGCTAATAATCCCAGATGTGTATGTCTCTAAGGTTCCATAAATCCAGGATGAGGTACTGTGAAGAAATGGAAAAAGAATAATCCCAACATCTTCCTCTTTAGTTAAAACATGGCCCACCTTGACTGTCAGTTTCAAAGAAAAGAAATAAACCATGTAAATGTTACATGTGAAATAAAAAGTGTTAAAGGTAGACTGATATTGCCAGCTACCTGCAGTCTTCAATGTCTTAATTATGTTAAAAGGCAACAGAACCAGAGGAGTTACATTTTCAGCTTCACCATCTGACTCATTCCAGTAGGCTCTAGGAATGACTTGCCTATGTCAATTGGATAATGTGTTCTTGGAACTTGGCTTCTATATCCTGTGGAGAGGAACAGCATTATAAGCCTCAATGGATAGAGCTGAAAATCCTCTTCATTACTTGTGAAGAGAGGCAAAATTAGAGTGCAAACAACCTTACTGACAAAAAATGTTTAACCTCTCCATTCAGTGGGTGAATGTCTGTGATCCATTTATTATTAATTATTATTATTAGTTATTATCATTATTGTTATTATTATTATTATTATTATTATTATTATTATTATTATTATTATTCAGAAGATGAACCCTCTT
Organism: Macrobrachium rosenbergii; assembly: GCF_040412425.1. Classification (NCBI taxonomy): domain Eukaryota; kingdom Metazoa; phylum Arthropoda; class Malacostraca; order Decapoda; family Palaemonidae; genus Macrobrachium; species Macrobrachium rosenbergii. The sequence goes on from NC_089765.1 coordinate 35,910,355, forward strand.
CATATGGAACAAACCCACAGAGGCCACTGACTTGAAATTCAAGCTTCCAAAGAATATGGTGTTCATTTGAAAGAAATAAGAGAAGATATAGGCAATACAGAAAGAGATCAGTTATTAAAAAAAACAAAATAAAATTGAAATTATTCAAGGCTGCGAGAATTGTTTTAGGGTAGTAATACATTATAAGATGTAAGTACCTGAACAGGACCTATCTTCATTGTGAGATCCAGCAAAGAAAGCTAATTTAAGAGGGTTGTATGTTGACTTCATAACTCTAGGCTATGGAAGTGAGAGCCCAACTAGGTGTTTTGAGCAGACAACAAGGAACTTTCCTAAATTGCTAGGTTATGAACACCCCTGTGTGCCTGGGACCATGCCGTTTTTAAATGACTCCATTTATATCGTAGAATACCTAGAGGACAGATTTGTTAAATGTGGTAAAGATAGCCAGTTCCTTATAACATCCAGTTCCTAACTGATTAAGGTCAATGACCCCAGCTGTTGCCTCATGGTTTTTAACCAAGGTTATCTGCCAGGCACCCAGAGTTGAAGCTGAGGAAACAAAGTACTGGATGCTTTAATTTGATCCATCATCCCACTGCCAGTGGTTTCCTGGTGCTTCTCTAAGCAAAAACACAGTTTTCAATTGTGGATATAGCCTCTACTTAAGAGATGTCAACCTACAAGACAGCAGATGTTCATATCTTGAGCACTTGACCCCTAATCCAGGTACTACCAGCTCTCTGTGTGTGTGTGTTTGTGTATGAAGTATAATGTAATACAAATATATTCTTCAAATATTATAAATTAATGTACTGTATTATTTTAAAGCTAATTTTTGTTTAATTTTAAGAATTGCATCAGGTGCAAGCAAGTATAGGATGTATGTGTGTGCAATGAAAAGCTAGGCTGTATTATATATGAAAAATTTAAGAACTAATTTATCAGGTTACTTTTTAGAGCTACTTTTTAGAACTGCCTCAGATGCAAGTACAGATGTATTCGTACGTGTGTGCAGTGAAAAGCTAGGCTGTGTTAGGCCCCGTCCATACGGGTGAGCTTTGCTCTGCAAACTTTGCTTGGTGTGACATCATAAATGAAGAAATCGCATGCAAAGCTTCGTATAGGGCTTCCCTACTGTTTAGCGGAGTCTCGAGGCTTTGCCTGGCAGGGCTGTTCCCTGATGGAAATTCATTTGCTAAATGAATAAAGATGTCACACTACGTACATGACGTCACTTACGGAAATATTTCCATAAAGAACAGTTTCATGTAAAATCTTCACAAATGATTAGGTAAATGAACACTAAACAGGTGTTTCCACTTTAGATAAGGCTTTATAAAAGGTGTCGATCCATTCTCATATAGTTGATGCAACCTGCTTCATAGCCATGTCTCAGTTCCCGCAATATCACAACTTCCTGTCCTCTCTTCTTTGTAGCCACTCTTTTCACCACATCCTTTTCTCCCTTGCCACTTTTATCTTTGCACACATTGCTATAACAATACACATTGCAATTTTCTTCTTGCATGTCTTATGATCCATGTTGTCGTACACAACTCGATCTTGTGTCAGTCACTGCCAGGCTCTCACTATTCAACCAATGTCATTTGGACTGCAGCAGAAATGCATACGACAGGCTTATCCCGCAAAGAGGCAAAGTTTATCAAGCAAAGCTTGTCTGTGTGGACAGGGCCTTATCTGTTACCAGTGCTTGTTGCGTCAAGTTACAGCGCTGTAAAATGCCGTCAAGTACGCTGAAAAAGTGCCGTAAGATCAAATCTGCTGTAAGTCGGTGATGCACTATACATGAAAATGTTTAAAGGATCAGTTTCAATACCTTCACATGCTCTTACTTTTATCTTTAATGCCAGTTTTTTTTTTTTTTCTGGAAAGCTAGAAATGTTACAACCAGTTATCATTCATTTGATGTTACTGAAGCTTTACAAAATGGAAATTTTATTCCATCAAAAAAGGTACCATCCTAATTTCTATAGATGAAGGTACTTCAAGCCTATTAATTTGTTTTTATGTGAATTCATATATTTTCCATGGCAGAAAACAGGGAACTCTTCCTCTAACTCACTCTTCCTCAAACTCTTTTAAGTAGGGCCTTTCCTTTGAGCTTTCACAGTCTGTGCCCTCCTATGAGCTTTTTGAGGAGGGTTCTTTGTAGGGCTTGACTATGCCATCAAAATAGCCTTTCATGATACCATCACATCTTTTGTATTTTATTAGTGAAATGCAAAGATTTCCCACCACTTACATAGCTCTCTTTGAACTTCTGCATGAAGGGAATGTAAGGCAGTGGTCTGTATGCAAAAAATAAAATTTATTAGAAATAGTTTTCATTTATTAACTAAAATAAAATAGTAGGCCCTGTTCACATCCAGTCACTAGTATTCTTGTCCTGATTGTGTTTTGCAATTCCTCTTACTCTTTCTTCTGCTCAGTTGCAAATTGCTGTGGCATAGATTTTTTTTTATCCCATTTGTATAATTACATGATTTTAATTTTTAAAAATTTTGTTTTTCTCATGAGCAATGAGTAAAACTTCATTGCTTTACTGAAATAAAGTTAACCTCCCAGTTGTGATATTATGAGCATCCAAATAATAAATCTGTTTTGGTACTGTTTTACAGGTGCAGAGTGTGACACTGTGGGACACACTTGGATCTCGTATCAAACCCCGTGGACGCCCTGTGGTTCTTCATAGGTCATCCTCAACAAATACATCAAACCCCTTTGGCTCAACATTTTGCCATGCATATCAAGATATAATATTTGAGGTGAGTGTCATGCTTTTGGTATGACTTTGTAATTACTGCAAAACATGGTGATAAGACAATTTTTCTACTTTAAAAGTTCTCTCTCATTAAATGCATGTATTCAGTTCCAGAGAGTTAACTCACAATGTATCTCTCAGTTCCAGAGAGTTAACTCACAATGTATCTCTAAGGTTTTTTGCTTAATTAAATACAATAAAAATTAGCTCCTTAACTTTGTAAGATAACAACCTCTTGTTCCACATCTTAGGTTTAGATAAACTTTATAAGGCAACTTTATAATGGTGACTAAAAATAATAGGAAATATTAAAAGCAGTTCAATCACAACAGATAACCTTGAGGTTCTGGTAATTTTATGGTATCTTTTGATTTTAGTACTCCATATACGATATTACTTCAAAAGTACTTCATGTACTCTTGAAGTTTCTAATACTAATTTTGATCCATGTAATAAAGGATGCTCCTTAGTTACTGATACTGAGACAGTAATGCATTTCTAAGAATATTTTTTATAAAAGAACAATTTTGTTTTGAAACATTAGAAATTTCTGAATTTAATTCCAATAGACCACTTAATATAGGTTGTGGTGTCCCATGCTCACAACTTTTTAGATTTGCAAATACCTGTGTGGATGATAAAGATCTCATTGTCAACTAACTATTCATTAATAAACTGAGTGATGATAAATTTCCATCATGAGCAACTAAGAGTGAATGTAAGAAGTCTCACTATCAGTATAATTTCAATAAGTTATGGCAAAATATCGGATATAAGTTTCATATGTAAAATGTTATTGATTGATTACGAAATTTAGGTCTTGATAACCAAGTGCCGGACCCATCAGGATTATTCAGCGCAGCAATGAAGATGAAATATATAAATCAATGGTGTGATTGATAATGAAAAGATGAAAAATAACATACTCTACTAGTAAAATTCAGTGTTGAAATATGAACTTAAAAAATAATAGATAAAAACCATAAAAATAAATATATATAAAAATTTTAATTTAAATAAAATATATACTTAATATATAGAATAAATATGACAAATCTTTAATAAATATACTTAATTATATCTCATTAAAAAGATCAGATTCTCTCAGTCCTGTATACTGTATATATATATATAACACACACACACACACACACACACACACATATATATATATATATATATATATATATATATATATATATATATATATATATATATATATATATATATATATATATATATATATATATATATATATATATATATATATATATATATATATATATATGAAGGTACAGTTTGTATCCTGATTCTTTCAATATAGTCGTCGATATGACAATGGTAGCTAAGTATGGTTTTAATTCTAAAAATAATTTGTATATGCATACTAAAATTATATTCTTAAAAATTAAAAAAGTTATGATAATACTGTATGTAAATTCAATCATCATATTTACATATTTACCTATCACACACAAAAAATTCCTTGACTGTAAATTCACCTTAGATATTGTTACTCGCTGGTGGTGGCCTTGAAAACTAATAGCACAGCTGTTTATAGGAGACAAGCCTTGTTGCTTTAATCTTTCATGGGAAAATATATTCAATTCTACAAATGGTCCCTAACTGTATATTAAAATACATTTAGGTATGTGTATTTCATTTAGAGTGCTGTACAGTACTATACCATACTTACACTCAAGAAAACTTTCCTCCACTGTAAGTCACGTTACAAATTTAATGCCATCTAGCAGTAGCTTTGAAAACTAATGGAACAGCTGTGTAAGAGTAACTTTTTTTTTTTTTTTTTTTTTTTGCCCATCATTCACAAAAAATTATTTCCTGCTGTGTAAAAGTAACTTTTTTTTTTTTGCCCATCATTCACAAACAATTATTTCCCGAGTTCATCATATGCAATAAAAAATGAAAACATTTACAAATTTCTCTCGCAAATACATGTTAACACACCTAAACCCCAAATCTTGGCTCTTGGTATGCTTGTTTGTCTTCAAGGTTATGATAAATCATTGAAATTACAGTACTGTATATTATCAACATTGCCAATGAAATGACTTATGTGAAGGACATTGTAGAGAGAAAGTTATTAGGACTAACTATTGCTCTGATCAGACAACAGCAGGGTTATCAGAATTGGTATAGAGACTCAGACGGGACACTCAACACTTCAGTGAAGGTTATGCAACAGAAAGTGAAGTGGGAGACAAAGGCTTCAGGTGATGGCTGACAAAGTGTGATAGGAGGCTGAGGATATTCCAAATTTGACTTGGGAAATTTAATCAGTCTTTTAAAGAACATTGTTACAGGAATTAATTTCCTTTCCAGTTTGAGAATTTCACAATTGTCTTTCAGAGGTTGTAAGATAGTTATAATGCCACAGCTGTAACAAATGGAAATGAAGGTTCAAACTTGGTCAAATCTTTCAATGCATGGGCTTTGGAAAATATGCTGGAGAACTGTTCCCATGTCCAAGATCTGGCAAAGGGGTTCCCTACTCTTGCCAGAGAGCATAGCAGACCTTCAAACGCAGAGATTGCCCTTATGAAAGAATCTGACAGCACCTGCTGTGTGTTTGCTAATAGTTGCTAATTCCTATGAAAAATCCAAGTCCATGTCCATAGACAGCGAAAAAACCAGGGAGAGCTGTACCTTGGTCGTGCAACAATTGTAGAAAGGACAAAGCAGTGCAACATCTGCACGGACATGCGTTTTCATCTTGCACAGCAAATCTTTGGCCAAAGATGATAGGAAAGCTGTAATAACGTCAAAAAAAGTGTCACGGCCATGCAACATCGTGGCAAGGGCAAGACTAATACATCTGCCTACCCTGGGCCTCTCTCTTCTTCCTCGTACGACATGAAACAAAAAAGCAAGGTTGTGCAACATTGTACAGCCGTGAATTCTTCCTTCCTTGGAGAGCGTATCTTCAGCTTCCCCTATGTAAAGACCTCAGGTTTGTATGTTAGGAAAAATACAAATTTCTTTATTTTAAAAATGTCATATTTTGCCCAAGTGGAGAACTAAACTACAAGTCACTAAAAAAGGGTTACTTTGCTCTGCCTTGATTCTGTGCATTAACTACAACAGTAGTGTTGTCAGATATAACCCTAAGCAAAAAGCATTTCACCAGGTTCTGCTTTTCCTGCCACCACTAGAGCACTCTCTTGAGATGGGAACCTAGATGTATTGCAACATGAGAGCAACCTACCATGATAACACAAGAAGTCAAAAGGTAGTGGACATAGGACTTTTGGGAACCAACTTTTCCAGGGACAACCAATAACCTACCAGAACTTGCCATGATTTGATCAATGACTGTGTGGATGTTGCTGCATGAATACTAGAGGAGGAGTAACTCTGAAATGCTATCCTCATCCCCAGGTACACGTGCATGAAAGGCCCTAGATCCGATTTCTCTAGGTAGACATGGAACCCCAAGTATAACACAATAATGTACATGAAAAATGTCAAGATGTCTGTCCAACTCTTCTCTGGAAGTTGCCAAGACCAGCCTGTCATCCAGGTAGCATCAGAGTGGCCATAGGTGGCAAAGTCCTGGTGAACAGCTGAGGGGGTATTTGGTCTAGAGCCAAGGACCTAGAACTTGAATCCACAACCCCTCTACATCCTCAAAAGCAGGGGAATGGAATCATGAAAATAGGCATCCTTACGGCATAGAGCTGCAAGGAAGCCCCCCATGCACAAGTACCTGATAAATTCCGGTTTCCATCCTAAAGAGTGTTAGATAAACTTAAAATAATTGAAATGTATAATTGGTATCCAGTTTCTTTGGAAGTCTGTAAATAGCTCTTTTCTGCAAAATATGAGGCAGTTTATTTGTCCAGGACTTGCCTGTTCTCTGGGCTGGAGGGGAAAGACTTGACGTTGATGGGTCAAATCAGCAGTGGAGGCCCTTCATTCAAGAAAAAGGCAGCAGTTGTCATGTAAAACCCAAGACAGGATTCTGAGCTAATCTCTTCCCAAGCCCTCCTAAACCTCTGAAGATATGCCCAAACTGAAAGACAGCATGCCTTCATCTCTTTCCACTGCCACAGCCTAGTGAACTGTGCTGAAGGCAACTTTAACTACTAGATTTTAATGGTGGCTTAGGTGGGGAGAGGAGGGGTGACTTCACTAGTGGGAGTAAGAATTAGGTGGGGAGAGGAGGGGTGACTTCACTAGTGGGAGTAAGAAAACTGAGGGCAATATGGAGGGAATGCTTTCTTGACCCTGACTCAAGGAAGATCAAAATCAACTATGGAGTGTACCTTGAAGAGGCTGACTTATGAATACCTGCAGGAGGAGGTTGGAATCCTGCCATAAATGTAGTCGATACCTGTAGGAGAAGGTTGGATTATTGCCATAAATGTAGTCAGAGTTACAGCAACACCGCAGGAGGTCCACAAGAAGGTTTTCCTCCAAATGAGGTCCAGGGTCAGATGCAGAAGGATGGACTAAAGATGGAGACTGCCAGCACAGTCCAACACAAACAGTCCCAGCCACGAGTGTGGAGAGACCACAGCAGGCAGAATCACCAGCCAAGGGAGATATTACTGCAGCCAAGCGTCACTGTCCAAGGCCTATGTAGGGCTGAAGGCAATGCAATGGCATAGGAACAGCAGCAGCCATCTTGAAAAGTAAAGGGAATACAGTAATGATATCAATGGGCACAATTTTTCTGCAAATGAATCATCTACAGCCAAAAACTGATCATGAAACACTGAGACCTGCACCTTGATACACTCTGCAAAGGATGCATCCACACCTTGTAGGAACTAATGAAGGCACAGGGACAGGAGCACAAGAAACCAATGTACACGTAGATGAAGATGAACAGGAGGCTAGTAGCTAGGGGTCAAGGAGAGAGAGGTTGATGAGGAGACAGAAATCCCTCTAAGGGTGGCAGGACAAGCCCTGGAAGGGGACTTCCCTTATGTGATTCTTCATCATGTGAAAGGGTAGATAGAGATGAGGGCCTGTGCTATCTCTGACATTTATGTCAAGAGTGGGAGGCAGTAAGGACACAGGAACCTCAATCAAAGAGACCAGTCATGACTTCAAGGGCAGTGGCACCATTTGATGATAAGTCTGGAAGGCACCCTTGGAAGTTTTAGCTTTAAAGCTGCAAGCTCTTCTCTGAGCATAGACAAACCACTGATCAACAGACCAGTTGACCAAACACACTGAACATGTCTTTTGCAGAGAAAATTGTTGCCCTGAACATGAAGGGCGCATTGAATGAGAACTCTTTTCCATACAGGACATAAATGAGCTGCTTGCTCATTTAAAACAATCAGTACAAAGAAATTACTGAAAACGAATGGCATGTCAAAACAGATGCCAAGACGGAAGAGCAGCTAGACACACTTCTAGTGGAGTCACACAGAATGAGAACTAATGGAAACAAAGTATAGGGTCTTGGCCTGCACAATGCAGTGTCTTTCAAGCTGATGCAAGTGGTGTTTGTTATGCACAACATTCTTTTTATCTTTTATGTGTGGAAATATGAGTCTTCTCTGTATACCATTTTGTTATGACACTTACACTTCAGATTCCGACTATGGTTTTTAATCTTTGGATTATCTATGAACATCTTTTTTTTTTTATCTCTGCTGCACTTACTATTTGGTTCTACCCTGTACTTCTTAACTCTTAGTTTCATCTCTCCGTTACCATTTCACAGCTTTATACTTCTTGAACTAGTTTTCCAACATGTTCAAATTACACTACTCAAAAAAATTGAAGGAGCACTTTTTTTTAAGCTTTGCTATATAGTAAATAACGGCAAGCTAGGGAATATTGTTAATGCTTTTAAGATCCTTGTTTTCTTTATGACTCCAAGTGTTTTTAGCTCCTTCCTTATCTTTGTTGTGAACTAGGAAGCCGTTCAGTTCAAGTACCCCTCATTGATATCTAGCTTTAGGCTGCAGTCCATACAGTGTACTCTCAAACTGACTGCTTCACTTACTATTTGGTTCTACCCTGTACTTCTTAACTCTTAGTTTCATCTTTCCATTACCATTTCACAGCTTTATACTTCTTGAACTACTTTTCCAACATGTTCAAATTTCTCTACTCAAAAAAATTGAAGGAACACTTTTTTTTTTTTAATCTTTGCTATACAGTAAATAACATCAAGCTAAGAAATATTGTTAATGCTTTTAAGATCCTTGTTTTCTTTATGACTCCAAGTGCTTTTAGCTCCTTCCTTATCTTGTGAACTAGGAAGCCGTTCAGTTCAAGTACCCCTCATTGATATCTAGATTTAGGCTGCAGTCTGTACTGTACAGTGTACTCTCAGACTGACTGCCACAATGAGTTTCTTCTTCATCTTCATATTGATGTTTTGCCCTGCCATGCCTGTGGAGTGTGCTAGGCGGTACTTAGGAACTGGAAGTAGCAAGGGCTGTCCAGATGTTGGAGGATGGTCTTTCACAAAGGAATGTAGCCAACAGACTGGGTGTGTCCAGAAGTGTTGTTGCTAGGCTATGGTTGATGTATCAAGAGACAGGAAGTATGGTAAGCTTTCTGGACAGGGTCACAGATGGTACACAACTCATCAGGATCAATATCTGTGTATGTTAGCTCTACAAAACCATCAGTCAACTGCTAGAAGTATCCAAATGGCATTCCATCAGGCTACTGAAATGTGTATTAGTGATCAGACAGTGAGGAACAGGTTGCATGAACATGGCTTGAGGAGCAGACACCCTGGAAGACGCCTTGACATCACTCCCTAACACCAAGCAGCCCGTCTGGCACTTGCATGATCACCAGAATTGGCAGTTGCGTCACTGGCGGTCTGTTCTCTTTACTGATGGCCCAGGGAAGACATCAGCTGTGGTATCTGCTCCTTGATCCCAACTGTGAAAGACGTACACTCCTCATGTATGACTGTTTCAGAGATGAATTATGACCAAGCCTACCCACGATCGTTCAGCTGTGACTCACTGAAGAGGAATTATGAACACCTCTGGGCAAACAAGACCTTGATCGACGACCCGACAGACGACTACCATCTACACCCTCTGCCGGCCTAGACACTGCATGGCTGTTCACACCTGCCCAGGCATCACCAGAAGAATCCACAACCCGGGATCTCTTGATCGGAGTGCTGACATCCTTCCTCCAAACATTAATAGGCTGAATAGGAGACACAGGCACCACATCATGCCTCCTTTTAGAGAGGGGCCCTTGCGTATCCGAGTCTGCCGGATGAACACTATCACCCACAGCCATGGAGGAGGAGGTGGTTTGAACATCCCCTACATCCGTAGCCTTCTGAGGATGAACAAACACAGGAGAACCATGGTCGTGCAAAACTGATGACTTGGGAGCCACTGCCAATTCTGGAACATGCATCTTGACTGGGATGTGACTGACCTGGCTCAAAGAAGAAATGATCCTTCTTTTCTTGGCACTAAGCCCCTAATTCTCCAACACTTGACGGGAGCACGTACAGGGGACACAGGCAACTGCGACGTTGTCGGTGACAAAGAAGAAGAAGGCGCAGAAGATTTGTCTCTTCTTCTTACAAGCACGAATACATTTCTCCTCAATCACCGAATCCAGTCTCTTCAGGAAATCCTAAGACGGCACAGTAGGCAATATCATAGTAGCAGCAGGCTGTGATGTCACAAAGGTTGAGGAAGCCGAAGGTGATGTCACAGAGGGAACTGGCTGTGATGTCACAACAGACTAATCACACGAGGAGGCTGTTGGTACCACTAACACAAAACAAGGGGTGACCCATTATAATGCGTCCCGCTAGATGTCAAAGCACTAGATCCCATACATTGGAGGCCCAGGGTAGCAGGAACAGCCACAGAGGATGGTACTGGGTATAAGGAAGCCAAGCAGTGAGACAACAGGCCATCCAAGGTTGGTACTCCTGATAGGCCCAATGATGCCCAAACACTCGCCATCTGCGCATCAGAGGCTGCAAAGAGGGACAAAGATGGCAATGCCCCCCCCTCCCCCCAGGGAAAGAAGAGGCAGACAAAAATTCTCCCTAACCCCAATACAAATCATTGGAAGAACAGGAAGGGGTTGGGAAAAATCTAATACAGAGGGTGCAGCAACTGGAACTGGCCTTTCAAAAGAAGGGGCAGCCTCAAGAGGAGGCTGAAAAGATGGAGATGCAGAATCAACCAACAGGGCTGGTGTCTTTATTTTCCTTTTGTGCTGACCCTTCTTGGAGAACCTCTTCCACTGATCCACAGACCAAGAATGACATTCTTAACAAGGATTAGTGACATTACATACACGTGCTCTGTACCTACTGCACGCTGAACGTGGATCCGTATTCATGAAGGCTACGAAGTGAAAACAAGGGAATCCTCCAGCACCAAGGCACAACCTCTGAGGTTTATGGGAACCAGAGATGGAGCGAGCAGGGTTTTGTGTATTCATGATAAAGACAACTCTTCCCCACTCGCACACAAAACCTTCACACTGAAACACAAAGAAACACAGGCAAACAAAGAACCAGCTTTGGGGAGGAGAGAAAGAACAAGACGTCCTCACTCAAAGGCGGTAAGAAGAATACTGATACGTCACGAGTCCCAGCTTTGGTTGGTGGTTGTTCCACCTAACTCATGACAGAGGACTGATGATGCCACCAGTTCCTTGCATATACAATTCTATTGAATTTTTTACCAGTTCCAGCTGGTGCTGGATGATTTATCGTAATGTTAAGACTCCAGGTTTTTTCTGTGTATGAACAATTAATTCCTTAAGATGTTAGTTGGAGGAAACCGATTAAATTTAATTTTTTCATTCTTGAATAACTATCCCAGTTATGTCATAATTATTATCTATCCTGTTAGAATAAATACATAATTGTTTTGAACTCCATTTCAGTGCATGCTCCTTTAAATTTTGTGAGCAGTGTAGCTCTCCCCATTTGTGATACATACATTATATTGGCATCACTTCCATTACAGTCACTCTTCACCATTTATCTTTACTGTAAACCACTTTTTGCAATTGATTACACATTTTGTTTATAAGTCAAGTTTTTCTTTTCAAAAGATGTTGTATGTTACCCTTATTCATTCATTCATTCTTAATTAAAACATTTTTCTTTCTCTCAGGTTATGGCAAATGGACATATAGCTTCAGTAACGTTATATGAAAGTGAAGAGGCGGCATAGTACTGGATTTAAGTGAGATGTCGAAGTGATAAAACTTAGTGGTAGAGAATCACAGACAATTATTAATACAATATTGTATGAGAATTTGGTTTGCTTTAACCCTTTTCCCTTCCCAACATTATCTTAGAAAATGCAACCACTGTATTTGCGCAAATCATTGTCATGATTGATGTCATTTGTATCAGTGATCTTAATAATCATAGTTCCTTATACATACTAATGATATCTATACGCATAGTAGTGGTCAAGTTTCATTGGCAATGTGTACTTCCTCCATTTTAAGGCAAGGACAAATTCAATAAATTAAGGATACCAAAAAATACAGAAAAAAATCTATATATACAATATCTACATTATATATATAATCTTCATGCTTGTAGGAGTGATACCACTAAGAGTTTGTTTTGTGGATGATGTTCAATGTGCTAACATAGAAAGAAAATACAAAACTTAAAAAAGAAAAAAAAAGGGTTAATGCACAGTGCTGTTTGCCAGAGCAATACAAGAGGCTTTTATTATTCAATATTGTATTCAGTGACAGGTATATAAAGAAAGTTGCAACTTTTGTTCATCTTGCATAAATACAAATATGTTTTTAAGTTATGGTTGTGTAAACTCTAGTTTGGTTCTGTTTATAATGTAAAGAGGAGCAAAATGGAAAGACTTGCAAACTTTAGTTATTGTATTACTGTAATTCTGTATTACTACTGTATGTCTTAAGTTAAAAATCAATTTTGCACATTATCTTCCTAATGTGGAGAAATTTCTTCCTCACAGCAGAAAATATAAGGTACTGTATTTTGATACCATACAGTATTTGATAAATAATATTAATACTGTATATTTATATATATATCCATATATATATCTATATATATCTATATACTGTATATAACTATATATATCTATATATATATAAAATCACAATTTATCTGACCACAGTTATTGTGTTCAGAAAGGTAGTGCACGAGTGTACTAGTGTGTGTGTGCATATGTACGCGTGTGCAAGGAGAATGTGAACCTCATTTGAAGACAGTGATGACTATAGAAAAAATTAACATTTCTAAAGTCATGGATACGCTTCTTCTGTACCATGACAGTTTTGATTTCCATATTTAATTAGATTGTGAATTTTGTATTCTATGGAAGCTTACTAGGTCTGCATAACCATTGTGAGCTGTTCATATAAACTTCTAATATAATTAAAGTGTTTTTACATGAAACTTATCAATTGTTTGTTTTTCCAAAAGTATAAAATAAAAATTCTCCTGTTATTAGACGACTGCTTAGTGTAAATTTTATCAATGCTCACTTCAGTGTTCTTGATTAGTGATATGGCATCTCAGGAAGAAGAGGAGGCTACAAAACAGGTGGCATGGGGACAGATAAGGAATTGGAAATGGAATGGAATCTCAGCAAAACAGAAGGAAAAGCATAAATATGTAAGCAAAAGGTGCTGAGGAATGATTAAAAAGATGTAAAAGCATATACACAGGCAGTCAGTCACCGGGTTATGTCATTCTGAGTTTATGTCGCTTTTCAAATATATTCATAAAAAAATCAGTTCCAGGTTCCAGTGGATGTTCCAAGGTTATGTCGTCGTCTTGCGCCACAAAGGAACGGTAATAGTACAGCTACAATATAAAGTCAAACTTTGGAGGTTTTTGGATGCATACATCAGAATGCAGGTAAAATACTATACAGTGCACCCAGAGGATTAAAGGTAAGGCTTTCATTACTTTACTTCTCATTTTTATACATTTTTCTTGTGACATTCCGGGTTACAGAGCAGCCTAGGAAGGGAACCCCTGAAGTAACCTGGGACTGCCTGTTTAAGATGAAAATAGAAAATTCGAGTTCAAAATGAGCGAGATGCTTGACTGATGCCAGCAGTACTGTATATTGTCAGCTTTCTCAATGAAGATACAAACTGGAGGATTTTGGCATAACAGAGGGACCAATAGAAAAATTAACTACTGAAAAGCATAAAGGGTTCTTGGGAAAATGAAAATTGGAAAAGCCCCTAAATCATCTGAATTAACAAGTAATTTAATAAAGGTGGTAAGAAGGGTACTCATCCATGACCTTACAGAATATAGGAAAACCTGACAAAGGAAAAGTGGGAAAAGAGCTTTACGATAAAGGTAAAGGGGATGTACTGTACCGTGAAAATTATACAGGACTAAGACTATTTAACCACGTTATAGAAAGAACTGGAAAAGGCTGAGGAGAGTAAAAGTAAAGGGATTTTGACAAAGGAAAAATCTATTTCTGAGGGAGGCCCCATGTCACCCGGTGAAATTCCATACTAACACGAATTTCTAGGTATAAATATTGCTAAGCATACCAGAGAAAAATGCTTTCAGGAATGCTGGAGTTACTACCCCCAGATCGATTGACTTCCATATGGAAGACGTCGGTATAACCAAGGGTGAGTGAAGGAATCACAACCACAGAGCCACACTCGACAGACATCCCCATGTCAAAATCCCCCGGAAGAGTAGAGAGCCGTTCCAGCTCCCACGCTTACCCGCCCGCCAAGCGGCGACTCCAGCGCCACCTACGCCATTCCAGGCTAGCACCACCCCCGGGCTTGGCATGTGCAAGAAGGGGGGGAAACCAGGCCTTGGGAGGGTCACCGGGTGACATGGGGCCTCCCTCAGAAATAGATTTTTCCTTTGTCAAAATCCCTTTTCTGAGCTCGGCCCCATGTCACCCGGTGAAATAGTAACAGAGAACCATGCCAAGACTGCAAAGCTAAAAAGGGAAAATTTTTTTAAAAACAAGGTGATTTGAACAAAAAACACATGCTATGAAAAATAGATTTAATAATCATAACTCTCTATACAAAAGCAACCCATAACAGGTAAGGGCAACAACTTAACTTTAAGAACAATGCATAAAAACAAACTATAGACCAATCACAGGTGGAAAATGACACACCCAACAAGATAAAGTCACAGACAATTAAACGAACTTAAATCTAAGGGAAAAGAGAGACCTTACGATATAAAAAATCATTGAGGTACATGGAGCATAAATAAAAACAGATCCAGTACCCCTAACACAATCCAAATTCACAGCACATCAAAATACAATCACCAAGATAATCCAAACACGGGCAATAGTAACATCAATTATGAGGAGCAAGGCAGTGAGGCATGATTGAACCATAAGAGCAGGCAGAGAAACAAATGAGGCAGGCGGGCAGGGGGGAAAAGGAAGAGGATTAAGGATTATTTGGGTGGGGGGATGACACTCCCCACAGCCACTGCAGCAAATTTCAGGGCTTCGAGTGATTTTAAATAGTGGCGCTTAAACACTAGAGGTGATTTCCATCCTGTATACTTGGTAAGTTCAGCAAAATCCATGTTATGGAAATAATTGGTAGAGGTAGCTACCGCCCGGATATCATGAACCTTGGGGACTGAATCCAGGTTGGCTTGTTTAATAAAATATAGGATTTGCTGCCTTATAGCGTTCAAAGAAAGGGTTCCACCTTTCTCCCTGATAAAAAGAGGACCTGACTTGCACTGTGGAGTTCTAAGTAGGTAGGACCTCAAGGTATGAACTGGGCACAAGGACTGGTCCTGTGGAAGAGGCACCACCTTCCAAGGGGACCACCTGTCCTGAGGGTCTTCATTTTTAGCTAGGAACCTTTGATCAGGGGAGAGAAGGACTTCTCCGGATGGAAGGAAATCAACATGATCAACACCTCTAGCGAGAGCTGACAGCTCTGAAATTCTGGCACCTGAAGCCAAGCTAACCAAAAATAAGGTTTTCCTTAACAGATCCAGGTAAGAGCACTGTAAGTTGTCAATATCAGAGGCTAACTTAAGAACGTCGTTGAGGAACCACGTAACAGAATGTTCGTTAAGAGAATAACGTATAATTCTAGAATTTTAAATTTTCCGGGTCTCAAAAGAGCGCATGCTCTAGGGATTGATGAAAAGTATGAATCTGTAAGGTCAATTTGAAAACCATACAAAAATACCTTCTTCAAGGCTGATTTAGCTGTAGTAATAGTAGCCGGAGCAAGGCCTTTTCATACAATGACCTAAAGAAATTAATCGCTAAGTTAGTAGTCATAGTATGAGCTTCAGATGCCTTCAAGAAGGATGCTAACTTTTTGACCGCTGAATCATACTGCCTGAGAGTAGACTCTCTTTTATCCGATTCTAAAAACAGAGTGTTAGCGGGGTCAATGTTTGCTCCCTTATTAGCAGCGAACTTTACAAAGTCCATAAAACTAGGGCTTTCTGAATTCTTAAGGAAGCTGACACAGTCTTTGTTTGTACTACTTGGGTCAGTCTGGGATTGGGAATCTGATGACTCCGCAACTTGAGCTCCTGAAGTATAGGAAACCAGTTGCTCTTCGGCCAATAGGGGGTTACTAGAGCCAGTTGGCCCTTGAATGACCTGAGTTTGTGTAGTACTTTCAACAGTATGTTTATTGGGGGAAACAAGTAAATTCTCTTCCAATTGTTCCAATCTATGGTCATCGCGTCCGTGGCATAAGCCTGAGGGTCCAGGTTTGGAGCTACATAACAAGGAAGCTTGTGGTTGCTCTCCGTAGCAAACAGATCCACTTGGAGTCCCGGAACCCGGCGGCGAATCCAATTGAATGACTCTTCGTCCAGAGACCACTCCGACTCCAACGGAGTGGTTCTTGACAGGGAATCCGCCACCACGTTCCGCACCCCTGCTAGGTGGGTGGCTGACAGATGCCAACCGTGTTTGTTCGCCAGGGAGAAGATAGCTACCATCACCTGGTTTACGCGACCAGACTTGGAGCCGCCCCTGTTGATGCAATGAACCACTACAGCGCTGTCCAACACCAGCCTGATGTGAATGTGGTTGGTTGGGCGGAGCTTTTTTAGGGTTAGAAACACCGCCATAGCTTCTACGGTGTTTATATGGAACTGTTGGAACACTGTAGACCATGTCCCTTGTACTTTTTGTTTTGGTGAATACCCTCCCCAGCCGTTTAATAAAGCGTCTGTGTGAATCACCAGCTCTGGAGGAGGGAATTGAAGCGGGACTGACTTCAACAGGCCCCTGGCTGTGGACCATGGCTGTAGTCTCGCCTTCAAAATCCGTGGGATAGAAGAGACTCTGTCTCTGAGCCTGACATTGGCTCATCTCCGCCACACTCTGTTTATATCTGTTAACTTCGCTTTTAAGAGCAGGTCCGTCACTGAGGCAAATTGAAGGGAGCCGAGGACCCTCTCTTGGGACCGACGGGATGCTGCTTTGTCCTTCAAGAACCTTCTGGTAAGGGAGGCCATCTCTTTCCGCTTGGGTGGCGGAAGGGATAGCCTGTACGAAGACAGGTCCCACTGGAGGCCCAGCCACTGAAACCGGGACTCTGGAGTCAAGCGGAACTTCCCCCTGTTCAGCTGGAACCCTAACGATTCCAGGTACTTGATGACTATGGTCGTAGCCTTCCGGCACTCTTGAACTGTTGGAGCCCAGATTATCCAATCGTCCAGGTACGCTGCCAGGGAGATGCCCCGGGACCGGAGCTGTTGAACTACTGTCTCCGCCAGCTTTGTAAATATCCTGGGGGCTATATTGAGTCCGAAAGGCATGACTTTGAAGGAGTAGGCTTGTCTCCCTAGCCTGAAGCCCAGGTAGGGAGAGAAGTTCCGTGCAATTGGGACGTGATAGTAAGCGTCTGAAAGATCGATAGAGGTGGTGACGGCTCCACGCGGCAGTAGAGTCCGTACTTGAGCCACCGTAAGCATGCGAAACTTGTTGCATTTTATATAGAGATTTAGACGCGACAGATCTAGAATCACCCTTTGCTGATCGGAACCTTTCTTTGGGACCGTGAACAACCTGCCTTGGAACTTGAGGTGCCTTACTTTCTTTATTGCTCTCTTGTTGAGCAGTTCCGTCACATAGTCCTCCAGGACTATGGAGGAGGGTTGGTAGAACCTGATCAGAGGTGGGGGATCTTTGATCCAGCTCCAACCCAGACCCTTGGATACAATGCTGTGTGCCCAAGGACTGAAGGACCACTGGTCTCTGAACCAGTAAAGTCGACCGCCTACCTGACTGATCTCAGTGGGAGGAAGCAGGTTTGTTTCCTCTCCCACGGCCAACTTTTCCCTTGGAGGCGGAGCCAGGCTTGCCTCTGTATGGGGCTCGACCTCTGCCCCCCCTTGCGCTCCTATTAAGGCCGTGAAAGACCCCCCGGCCTTCATAGGTAGAATTGTACGCCGGGGAGGAGACGTATGAGGGTGCAACAAGAGATTGGGCTGGTTGGACCAGAACAAATTGTTGGGGTTGAGCCTTGGAGGTGGAGGGTTGGCCCACCGCCGAGACCGGGACTGCCTGAACGACTGTTTGATGAAGGGGTCGTTTATGGCGACGAAAGCGCTTCCCAGACTTAGACTGAGAGGTACCAGACTCTGGGGTTTTCCGCTTGTAGGCGGAGATGCCCCAACGAGAACGAAGGCTTTGGTTAGCTCTGGTAGCTTCGCCCAGAACACTTTCTACCTCAGCCTCTGGGAACAGGTTCGCCCCCCAGATAGAACTTTTCATGAGCTTGTTAGGCTCATGACGTATGGTGGCATCCGCAAAATGAGCTTATGCATTCCAACCTTGCCACCATAAAGTCATGCAGGTCTGACTGGAACCCTGCTAACAGGGATTTAGCCAGAACCTGAAACAGGCATTCCTCTGCGAAGGAGACGGCGGTTGCTTCCGTTATGCACAGGGAGCTCAAGGACCGGCCTAACCGAGACCGAGCATCAAACTCCGCCTTGAGCAAAGCTTCCGGGATCTTGGGAAGTTGCTCACTAAATTGGGAAGACGCACAGTCGGCGTCCAATTTACCTACTGTAAAAGTGGATGGAGCGTCATTCCAGAACTCATCACCTCCCGGGAATACTAGGGATGTGGAGTCTGTCTCCCTTAGCTGAGGCAAGGGTTTGCCGTCAAAGCAAGCCTGGGCCATTGCTAGAGCGACCTTGTTAAGGCAGGGAGTGGGTAATTTGTCCCCAAGGAGAACATGGTGTAATTCCCTTGAAAGGCGTCAATTTAGTATTGTCAGCCTGCCACCCGTGAAGAGTGCGCAGGAGAGCAGACTGTGCTTGGTCCCTTGGGAAGATCACTGTCTCCTTACGGACCTTATCCGAGCGTACCCAGGCTTCCTCCGTCAGCCTAACGAAGCCTGGGTAAGGGGGCAGGAGATCAGGAGGGAAAAACTAACTCCTCCAGGCGTCTCGTGCCAAGACCTTCAATTGTTAAGGTGTCTTCGTGCCGTATGGCACGAAGAGCAAAGCGCCACGGGTTCCCTACAGCGAAGGGAGGGAGGTCAGCCGTATCAGGGATCTCGTACTGTGGGTCGGCTCCGCCGGAGCGCGCCATACCCGCCAGTAGAGAATCGTGGCTGTGAAGCTTCTCCCCTATTTTGGAGAGCTTCGCGTCAACCTCCGCCGAGAACCTCTCGAGCAAGGAATTAGCAAAGGCCTCAGGGTCAAAGGCAGGCTGGCGAGGAGAGCTTGGTTTAGATGCTCTCTTACTCGCGCCAATGCCCGAGGTTCCTAGTTTGCTCCCGGAGGCCACAGGTGCTGCGACCTTGGCCTTCGACGGGGGGAAAGGAGATGCTTTCCGAGAAGACGAGGACTTATAGCCCTTCGCCTTCCATGAAGTCTTCAGCTTCAACTTGGGGACAGCAGATGGAGTCCTGTCCCGCAAGATGGAAGACTTCTGAAAACCTGAAAAGGAAGAAGCAGATGACGATGGGGAGTCAAAAAGGGCGCCCGCCCCCGTAGCCTCACTTACCTCTCTACCTACCTCTTGGTCTGGCTCCGTGTTCATAGGTTCCAGGTCCAAATCTAAGGCGGCGACGTCCTCTGAAACTCCCTCGTACAAAGGGTCTTCTTGAGGTGGCTGGGTAGCGAGTTGTATCTGCCGGATGATTGGGGCAGCCAATTCCGCCGGGACAGCAGCAGCCACCCGGGCGCCGGGGTAGAGCAGGTCCCGCAAGTTGGCGTCGAGGACGTAAGGACTCCCCGACGGAACGTTCCTTCCAAACCCAGCCACCCAGGCGCGGAGGGACTCAAGAGCCTCCTTCTTAGAGGACTCGACAGCCTGAGGGAGAGAGGGAAGTCACAAATAATATATTGTAGCAAAGGATAGGAACTACAACATAAGCACATATCAAACTGGGAAAAAACGTGAGTGACGGAAGGCGAGGGCTTACCGATTCGTCCTGGACAATGTTGACCAAGGCGAAGCAAACCTCACAGCCATCAGGATGCCAAACGATGAGTTCATCCAACCAGACCGCACAACCCGCGTGGGTCCGGCACACCACATGTCTGTAGGGTTGATGGAGGGTGGCGGTGCATCCTGGCTCCTCACAACGCACAGTCTGTAAGTGTAAAGAGTACATGAACCTACCACTCTAAGAAACTTAAACTAGGTAGGCGTGGGAATTTCAATCTACCACCGGAGTACTCCGGAGGGAAGAAAACCCCCGTCAAAGACGGGCCTACTAGATAATAAATTAATTAAAGCGGTAAGGTGTTCTCCGACCACCGGAATACTCCGGTGGGACGAGAGAACTGAGTCAACTGGGTCCTACCACAAGGGATGCCGGAATAAAAACGGCGGGACCCGAGGGCAGGATACCAGACTCAGAACAAGTTAATGACTAATGGCGGAGTGGGCAGCTCACTCCGCTAGTGGATATGCATACCTAAAATACAAGAGATGGTAACGAACTGGTAATAAACAAATACATTACACCTTCCGGAGTCCGGAGACACCCCCTCCGGAGATCGCCAACCTCTACCGCTAGAAAACAGAAGGAGGGTGAGGCAACCAACTACACGAGGCCACAAGGGCCGGAGAAAGTGCCAGTCAGCCCAACTAAAGTAATCTCGAATCAGGGAGAGGATGATGAGGGAAACCCAAGAATGTTTGAAACTCGTTCGAGAGCGAGTTAACGAAACAATAAGCCAAGCCCATTGCCACCGGAGATTTTTCCTGGGAGAGAACGAATCCCTCAACCAGGGAAAATCCCCAGACTCGGAGAAAACGTCCGTAGACGTCACCCGCACGAGAGGCAAGAGCTGGTTAGGGTTAAGAGGAGGGAGGGGGAAGGGTTGGTGGGGTAGGGAAGAGGGTAGGCCCGAACCAGTGAAAACAGGAGACTGGGGAAGATACTTCACCCGCTCAACTGCAGTCACACACCACGTCAAGTAAATTAATACTAGCTGTGAGAGGTCGTAGCCTACCTCAGGGGAAAGCGACCTAAGGACTCGCCAGCTCGTACCTAGTCATAGCCTAGGCCAGTACCTGCACCTAGGCATAGCCTAGGCTACCAGGTTGAGAGAAGGAAAGGGAGGGGGAGGAAAAAACGGGCAGAGAAATTTCCGAGACAGAAACCAACCAGAGGCGAACGTAAGAGAGGGATGCCATGACGGCAAAGAGGAGACACGCCATCAAAAGTTTAACCCTTCGTGAGAAGGAGAAGACAATGACT
This sequence comes from Macrobrachium rosenbergii, assembly GCF_040412425.1. Lineage (NCBI taxonomy): Eukaryota > Metazoa > Arthropoda > Malacostraca > Decapoda > Palaemonidae > Macrobrachium > Macrobrachium rosenbergii. The sequence goes on from NC_089765.1 coordinate 35,931,815, forward strand.
CTACCACTCAAACAGCGACTCGTGGAAGGAACGACAACAGAAACTCCCTCAACCTGAAGATTCCTACCCTACACCTAACCTAACTGGGGAGAGCGGGAGACCCAGGAAGCTATACTAGCCTAACATAAACATAGGGTATGATGAGGCTAATAACTAGGACCAGAAAATCACCACCGCAAATAAAATAAAATACACATAAACCATAAATGCTTGTGTTCGTGCAAGGCACATAGCCTAGTCGAGAGGAGCGTCAGTGTATTACCGATGCTCCTCCGTATAAATAGGGCAATAGACAATAACACCAGCACGACAATAAAATCATGATAAAGCAGTTAATACTGTCAATGGGAACACACCCAGGAGGAATAATGATAAGAATAGAACGACAAGGAGAAAACCCAAACAGAACAAGCTGGATGGGCAAATCTCGCGGTCGGCATGGCCGGCTGGGGGACGCCACGGCGTCATAACAACAACCGCACAAAACTTTAAAATAGCGATTGAACCAGCCAAACTTACCATAAAAACCCCACAAGGAGATGGTACTTAACTTGGTGACAGAAAAGCTGCTCGACGACATGCTGGGAAATCCTAAAACAGGCCAAAAACACGAGCACAAAAAATTTAAACAGTGAAGATCTCACATGCTAGAAATGGAATGGCGTAGGTGGCGCTGGAGTCGCCATTGGCGGGGGGTGAGCGTGGGAGCTGGAACGGCTCTCTACTCTTCCGGGGATTTTGACATGGGGATGTCTGTCGAGTGTGGCTCTGTGGTTGTGATTCCTTCACTCACCCTTGGTTATACCGACGTCTTCCATATGGAAGTCGATCGATCTGGGGGTAGTAACTCCAGCATTCCTGAAAGCATTTTTCTCTGGTATGCTTAGCAATATTTATACCTAGAAATTCGTGTTAGTATGGAATTTCACCGGGTGACATGGGGCCAAGCTCAGAAATACCTCTCAAGTCTGGCTTCATACCACAGAGGTCAACAACAGCAGTAGTCTTCAAAATGAGATAAGTAAAGGAAAAGCACCATTCAATAAATTAGAAAATATACACTTGGGGACTTTGAACAGGCATCTGATACATTACCAAAAAACAGGCATTATGAAGGCAAAGGGTATCAGAATGATTCAAACTAGGAATGCTACTCTATCCTGAAAACAGCAGCAGGTATGCCAGAAGAATTTTACATAAATGGTGGGGTGCTTGAAGGATCAGCACTGATGCCCTGCTCCTTATCACAATATTGGAGGAAGCTATAAAGGAGGCCTCCAGGAGCTGCTATTTGCAAATAAGTTAGAGTTAACAGCTGAATCTAAATAGGCTTATGTATAAAAGGTGGACTAGAAAGGAGAAAACTTAAAAATCAAGCGAAACAAAAGTTATGGTGATGGATAGGAAGTAAAAGAAAAAGTTACAAAAGTGACGCATAAGGTTTTGAGTAAGAACTCGGTTGCAGAATATATAAAAAAAACTAAAAAAAAAAAAAAAATTACGAGCATTTCTGTTATTCTAGAGACAGTGGACTATGAAGCAGGACTTGAGATGACTGAAAAAAAAGCTGCTGCATGGATAAACTGAGAAAGGAGGGACCAAGCCAGGCTATTGTTGTAAATCTGCCCCATCAATTGAGAGAGCAAAGATATGTGATTAGCACAAAACCCTTGCTAATCTATGCAGAAGAAATATAAGCAAAGACAAGGAGAAATTAGGATTTTGAATTGGTGTGACTGCAGAATATTAAGATTCATGGACAGACTCATAAGATCATATGACGAGTGAGAAAATGGGAGAATGTGAAGTCTAGTGTCTGGAAAATAAATAGAAATCTCAAAGAAGGATGAACACTTGGTCAGAAATGCAGTAAGCATGAACACAGCAGGATGAAGACATGTAATACAGGCCCCTGGAAAGCAAGGAAAAGGGGATAGATAAACACCTACTCTGAACTGATGGGAATTCTGACAGAAAGAACACAGGACAATCCATTTCATGTCTCACAGTAGCACTACAGAATTGCCAGTTTTAGGTCTAGTCTATGATATGCTTACACTGGCAACCAGACTTCACTAATAAATTATAAGAACTAATTAAGCTCTAGAGAAAATGATTATTGTATATAAAATCTTGTTTTTTAATTACTGCACAGAACAAGATGTTTACATAAAGTAATTATATTCTCTAAAGCTTAATTAGTTCTCATAATTATATTAGTGGAGTCTGGTTGCCAGCATAAGCCCATCAAAGGCTAAGCCTGAAAATTGGATCAGCACCCTTTCTTATAAGTACCAAATTCATTATCTTACTTAGATAAGAGGGTGATGGAGCTTTGGGCATGACACCAGGCACAGGAGTACAGTTACTCAAGTATATACATAAAATACTGTCAACCTAACTGAGGCTGTTGACAGCTTGACAGAAGGATGCAGGGACTGATGGAACCCAGTGAGTACAGTTCAATCCTGTGTTTTCTGTTAGAGATCAGGGGAACAAGGTTGGTAGGTTGCAATACTATCCAAGGATGGATGACATGGCTGTATCAATACTGTAACCCCCTTGCTAAAGAGGGAGACAGAAAATACATCTTCAGACTTCTGTTCAAACAGGTGCTTAGTTGCCTAGCTCTCCCGTGCCTACCAGTCCAGCACACTATTTGTTCTCTTCAACAATCATGTAAGGAGCACAGAAGAACAGAACCAGAATCCAAGGCATCTCCACCAATTGAAATCATTAAGTGGGATCAACAAAAGGAGCTAGGTAAAATTAACCGATAACCTTATGGCTAGGGAGAAAGTGTCCAGGGGTCTACAGGTTTCTCTTAAAGAAAAAGAAAGGATTCTGTAAGTCAGGATCCTGCCTCAATACCTAAAACTATAGTTGACTTAAACAGGGTTAGGAGTAACTCTAAGCCAAGTGCTGCAAAGAGAATACACAAAGTCTTTTCCTTGCAAAATGAGTGGAAATCCTGTTCAGAGGACACAAGGTCAAAAGAGAGGTGCCAAGCTCACCTTTTAGTTGCCTGGGGCTTAGTTAGGAAGCAGTAGGGGTACTGCAACCCGACAGAAGCACCAGTGGAGAAATGCCAGCATGGAAACCTATTTGTTCTATTGGAAATCTCAGCAGCAGAGGGGAGTGGGAATCCCCTAAAACCTCACAGAGGGAATGTGTTTGGTAGTTTAAGGCAACACAAAAGGAATCACGACGGACTGTCTATTCCTAGAGATGAGTTAAAAGTAGCCAGGAGGATAGAAGACTTGAACAAAATCCAGAGATGCAAGGAGAGATCTCTCATTTTTTCCAAAGTATGAATGGAGGAAAATTATCCCAAAGGCTATGAAAGTCCTGTTAGCTGGCATCGACTGCTAGGGAAGAAAGCTTGACTTGAAGAACAAAACCATCGAAGGAGTCATAGCCATGTAAGGTGACAATGAAAATATTCCATGTTCCCCTGCAGAAGAATGAGAAGTCAAAGCTTCCCTTCCCAAAGAAAAAGTCAAGCTTTGGGTCCTCTGGCAGGGAGTGTGGCTATTGTAAGAAGGTAGGGTAGGTTGTGTGTGTGAATGCTTCCTTCCCATAGGTAATAGAACAAGAACAAGTCTCACAGATGATGAGAGGTAATGACAGTGCAGTTCCTCTTCAACTGCCACTTGGGGGCCAAGAGAGATTCCCTTGAAGCAAGATTTAACAGCAAACAATGCATCTTCCTAACTCCACCTTGAGAATCTTCTGAGTCCATGCCATATGAAGAATAATCCAAAATTAAGCAAAATGGTAGAGAAGCGAGTAAACTGAATTATTCCTAAAAGGAGGGACAAAAGCTAATGAAAGCAGCATCTGTGTTGGAAGCAGGCTTGGGGAAGGACTCAGCCCAACTATCATCAGTGCTCTCACAGAGTCCCTTTCTCATCCACTTTCTCAGTTTAGAAGGCAGGATGAAGGTTTGGGTAAGAAACCATGAATCCTAAGGATACTGTAGGGAACTTGACACCTGTTGATGCCATAGTAATCACACTTCAACAATCTGAGCACAGAAATACCCAAACAAAACTCCTTGCCCTCCTGAGTAAGTAGGCGTCTACAATCCATGTGACTCAAAGTGGTTCCCCCATAACTGAAAGCCACACTTGAGAGGCAAGTTCCTTACACTGATACCCTGCCCCTAGCAAAATCCATGGAAAGAGAGACTTTCTAACTCAAATCCTTAAAGGAAGAGCAATTGATTCTTCATCTGCAAGTCTCTGCTCGGAAAGCTGTGTCCAAGTATGATTAAGGACAGAACAATGACATTCTACCATAACAGTAGGCTACAGCTTTAGCAAATTCAAACTCTTAAGTGGGATTGCTAGATGGAACAACAGGACCATCAGCCTTTAATGGCTACCTGGTACCAGGCAGTCACATTTGGCAAAGGCCCAGTGTAACAAGAACTCGAAAACAGGAGGAAGGAGGAAGGCAGAAACCATATTTCCTACTCCCAACTTACTGTCTCTCATTCAACCCACTGCTGCACATTCAGAAGTTGACAGCCAAAAAGTCTGTCCTATAACAGGGCTCTTGAACAACCACCAGAAACTGTAAAAAAGAATCAATGGATGTTGCAGAGCATGAACAACTCAGAAGGGATGGAGTATGCAACCACAAACACCATCCTGGCATAGTAAGAAGGTAGTGAAACCCTTACGCTCAAAACGCCTCCCTAGCACCTGTTGATCAATGGCAGGAATGGGATTAAAGAAATCAGAACCCATTGGAAGATGAGAGGAGACACAAGCAAAAGCATGAGCATTCTTGTGTCCACAAGAAGGAAGAAGAAGAGATGGAAGGGGTAGAGGAGCGTATATGCTTAATCAGCATTTTTAATCAAGATCCTCTCCTAGCATCTCAGAAGCTTCCCTGAAGAATGGGTAACACAAATGAACATAGCAACTGAAGCTAAAGTGACTAAAGGCATAGGAGATGCCTCCACAGAGAAGTGCTAACAAGGAGAGAACAGACCTACACCTCGCTTAAACGTCTTGCTGACAATAGTCACAAACTTTGTGACAAACAGAAAGCTACTCGTGGTAACTGGTTCAGTGAAAAAAAAAAGAAGGCTGGCGTCTCATCTACTGTACAGGAGGTGGGAATGCTCATGGGGAATCCTGAAGATAACGCAAAGGAGGATTCCTGACACTCCTCCATTCTTATCAATCTTACAACTGGGAAACTAGTTTTCAAAACACAAATCTTACAGTAAGGACAAAGGTTAAAACACTGTATGAACATTTCAGATCGCTTCAGACCTGAAGCTTATTATTAACATTTGTCTAAAGATAAACAAACAAACAAAAACCATCAAGATTCAATGTCTAGCATCAAGCAATGAGTTACTGCAGTACTGGATGAGTCAGCAGTACCCTGCCATTTACCTGTCGGCCACCAATTAACCTTTTTACCAAGCTTCAACCACCATTCCCCACACACACTATGGATGCAGTGCTTCCAAATGTAATACAGGCAGTCCCTGCTTATCGGCGGCATCGGTCTATGGTGCTTGGCTAGCGATGTCATTAACCAGATTTTCGGCGCTGGTACGCAGTTTGTCAGTGCCAATAACTGGTTAATGGCACTGTTAAGCGGTTTACTGGCGCTATATATTACCGATTTTCAGTTATCGGCAATTTTCGTTTAGCAGTGCTCGGCCGGGAAAGGAACCCCTGCCATTAACTGGGGACTGCCTGATGGCTTGCATTCTCATAAGAACAAATATGCACACAATGAATGTCTATTTATGTCTATTTAAAGCTACCATACAGAGTATTTTAAGACTTTTTTTTTCTCCTATACAAAAATCAGTGACTGCTTCCTAACCAAGTTTACTATTATACAGTTTGTTTTGTAGTGTTACTTACTCCAGTATGATGTCTACCACTCTATGTTGAGTTCGTTGTTCAGCACCATGCTCTGATGTTAGAGGAATTCACTGCATTTGATGTTAGAAGAATTCACCACCTTGGTCTGTGGGGTGGCTGTTCTCTGTAAATCATCAGTTACTTCATATCAGATTAAAATAATTAGAGAATAATAGAGAATAAACACTGCAATGTTGTAATAATACAATACTGGGACTTCTAACTGCCTTATAAAAAATAGTGTATATAGAAAAAAATTTAAAATTTTTAAATACATACTCTGTATCTTCCCTACATAATCTAGAAGTATACAAACCACAGCCTTTTATAAAGAAGTATCTTTTAGGGCAAGCTGGGAGACAGTGAGTGAACTTGATAACAATCATTAGCTGATGATTATGACGGGTGGGTAAAAAACATCACTCATTCACCTGTCTCTAAGAATTTTTCCTATGGCCTAAGGGACAAGCAGTGTGGCTGAAGTGGGAAATGTGATGATAAGCTCTGATTTGTATACTGTACCTAGAAAAAATACAAATTACCGGTACTTAAAAATCTCATATTTGTTCCTAAAGAAATATAAACTATCACATTTTATATAGAAGACTCACTCCTTGAGTAACGGGTTATATGTCAACTGACGAAGCTGAACAACCCACCCAAGAAAGGCAACAATCTGAGTCAAGATTGTGAGCAAGGGATGCAATGACTCCTTTAACCTTCCATCGGGTCTGGCACTGTGATAACAGAGAGTTAGGGGCCTGGCCCTGAGTGAAGGACAAGAGCCCCACTCTAATAAGGAAAGGTTTACAGAACCATGAGATCCCTATAAGTGATTACACACTAGAATTCAGTTATTCCGGCTAATAAATATGATGTTTAGAAAAAGTTCTATACTGTCCTGCTCACTTCCCCTTGTTAGGGAAGAGCAGAGGGAGATGCATCTTAGACTGGATGCTCAAAAGTGTAGTTACCTATATTTAGCCTGATCCTAGCTGATACTTTGTCCTGAGTGCTGTTCCAGAAGGAGGAAGAGAAGAAGAGCCCAGTCATTGCATTCATGCCTCAAGATTCACATACTAAGCTAAGTGCTCATGCAAGATGCTCGTCTGTCCAAATGACGTTAAGTCTATACAACCTGTTGAGCAACCACCACAGGTCCCAAAGAAAAGGTATCCACAGACTTGTGGGTAACATCCCTCAAGTAAAATAAGGTGAAGGTTATCTGTCATCTCCAGACACCTGCCCTCACTGCATGGCAAACTGAGAAGTTACTCTGAAGGACAGATGGGGGTCCCACAGCCCTCTGACTTCATGAAGAGTCATTAGCTCGTTTGACTACCTCAAGAAGCAAGAAAAAGTGTTCCTGAGCACCACCTTTTTATTCTTACTGTACTAACAAAAAGGCGCTGACACTCCAGAGGAAGAATTTGGGATCTTTTCAGATAGTATCAAACGGCACTAACCAGGAATAAAAGCATCTTATTCTGGGTCACCACCAACTAAGTCTGAAAGGGAGGGGATTGGGAAACACTAATCTCTTGTCAGAGAGAGAGAGAGAGAGAGAGAGAGAGAGAGAGAGAGAGAGAGAGAGAGAGAGAGAGAGAGAGAGAGAGAGAGAGAGAGAGAGAGAGAGAGCACTAATTCCCCAACATACTTCACTGAGGCTAAGGCCAGCAAAAAGATGGTTTTAAAAGTGAACTATCCATCCAAGGCCACCCACAAAGGCTTGTAAGACTCTTGTAAGGGGGATATTATTGCTAAAAACTCCTCACAGGCATTGAAAACTCCACAGACGAGATCCAAGCCTTTCAGTATGGAAACCTGGCTCAAGGCTAAGTGACCTCAATGGCTGAGAAGAGTTTGTCTTGGCAAAGGTGAGTGCAGAAGCCTGTGATCCACTAAAAAGAAGCTCTGACAAGAGAGACACCACTACTATGACACCTATCACAGATGGCAGCCCACATTTTGATACGTGTTTGATGAGAAACAACAGAGGTATACAGACATTTCCCTTGCAGTTCTACAAGGCTTTTAAGTCTCTCTCACACGACATGTAGGATAACAATATTAAGTTAACAGAGGAGAGTGGACCCCAGGGGAATCTCTCACAGTGGCCCAGCCAGGAGAGTCAGCAGATCTGGATATCACTAAGCATTAGGCCAATGCAGAACAACTAAGGTCATCCTGAGAACCAAGGTGATCCAAACCCTATTGATCATCCAGTGAATCAGGCTGAATGACTGAGAGGTATATACATCCAGACTGATCCAGGGGTGCTGGAAAGCATCTTCCATCACTGGCCAGGGATCTGGCATGGGAAACAAAACACCAGAAGTTTCCTGTTTGCATGACAAACAGGTTCAGCATCAGAGAACTTCAGAGCTTGAAAAGTCTCTGCGCTATTCAAGGATGTAGGGACCAGTCTGCCCCTACAATCTGACTCCAGTTACTATGCTGGTCTGGCAGAAAATTCCACGTGCCAGGAATATAACTGGCTTACAGCTTGTTGGCATGGCAAACTGCCCACTTGTACATCTGCAGTGCCAGGTTAAAGAGCTTGCTCAATCTACTAGAAAAGGAACTCTCTGACCTGCAGATCATAGTTCACTTGGCCCAAAACATCACACACAAGCAGAGACCACAGCAACCTGAGTAACAGTCTTGCTTAAGGAGCACACCCAAGGACAAATTTGACAAATGGAACTGGTGCCAGGTGTGGAGCCATGGAAACCACCTTGAGATTACTATGCTTACAAATAGGCATGATAATCTCTCAAAAGTGCTGCTCAAATTTGGTATGCTGAGGTTCTGGAGGAGAGGGCCCATCCAGACCCATCGAGTCTCAAAAGCACAAGCTGGTTACTTTCCCCCACAAGAAAGGAAGACACACCTGTCTGTTCCCTTTCCCTCTCCTAGAAGAATGGTGTTCAGTTGGTACTATGTGTACCCAAAGAAACGCCATGCGCCATCAAAGTCACACCCTTCAAATAATGTTCGGAATCACAGTCAACCACCATTTGCAACTCCCTATACTCAAAAGGCATAGGGGACAGGGTACATGTGCTGCCCTGTACATACACCCCAAGCTTGTGGAGAACCACAAGCTCCAAGAGAGGTGGCATTTCCATGTGTGAGCAGATCCTCTCTGTGTTGGTGTGCCCTGAGAGGGGTTCTATTACAAGTGAATCCAACCTCAGCACATACACTATCCGAGAGTCTTGTAAACACCCAACAAACAGGCATACTTTGGTGAGTACACCTGAACCCCCATATTCACGGGGGACACATACCACAACCGCCCACAAACAGCTAAAATCCGCGAATACTTAAAACCCTCACTACAAATGCTTATAACTGCCTATCTTGAAAGTTCAAATACCAAATGTATACTTACAGTATCATCCTACATCAAATATACCTTACACTATTATCCTATTGCTGTAGTATTAATCTTTGAAATTATATTATTAATATTTCAAAGTCATCTTAAACATTTTACCTTAAAAATATATACATATGTACTTCTAACCCTTCCAATCAATAACAGAGAGAGAGAGAGAGAGAGAGAGAGAGAGAGAGAGAGAGAGAGAGAGAGAGAGAGAGAGAGAGAGAGAGAGAGAGAGAGAGAGAGAGAGAGAGAGAGAGAGAGTTGCTTGCATCAGTTAAACAATTGAAAATGTCATTAATACAGTATACTGTACTGTATATTATATCTCTCTATCAACCACCCTCCCTTTCTATCTATCTATCTATCCATCTCTCACCTTGGTGAGAGAGAGAGAGAGAGAGAGAGAGAGAGAGAGAGAGAGAGAGAGAGAGCACTGAGTAGGCAACACATATTTGACCAAGGGTGGGCAACACTCTCTACCCTTTGAGTCAATATGTCAAGATATTTGACATATTTGTCAGGTTACACCCCTCCAAAGCTTTTGGACAAGACTGGGAAAAAGATGAGGGAAAAAATATATTGAACTAAAATCTTACTAATTCACTATATAATTTCTTTAATGAATTGATATTTTGCTGCATTTACATTAATATTATTTGAGTGAATCATTTATTTATCATGCAAAACAATAGACATACATATTATATATGCATAAAAATTCTCCCATCTCAGTAAGAGAGAGAGAGAGAGAGAGAGAGAGAGAGAGAGAGAGAGAGAGAGAGAGAGAGAGAGAGAGAGAGAATTATTATTTTTATTATTTAATGTTATTATTTAATCTTATTAAACTTATTTGAAAATTATCATAAAATGTGTATGTAGGTACAGTACAGTATTTAGTCACGAAAATATGAAAATACAGAACATTGTTCTACAAAAAAATCTGCGAATAGGGGACTTTCCCGCAAATAATTTATTGCTAGATTCCACAGCAAAATCCGTGGATCGTGAGTCTGCAAATAGCAGGGGTTAACTTATCAGAAGAAAAGCCTACCCCACTATCTACATGCACCTGAAGCCATGTTTTTTAATGGAGTAATTTTCAAATTGTAGTTCAGCCTAACACCTGCACTCTATCTTTTTTATAATCTAAACAATCTAACACCTGCACTCTATCTTTTTTATAATCTCCACAATCAAATTAAATAACCCAATGATCAATGTTTTGTAAGATATTTTCATTAATATTAGAGTATACCCTACCTTGTTTTATCTACTATGTAGTGTACTGTACTATCATAAAATTTTAGAACCCTCAAATTTATCAGATCTGTTTTTTGTGTGAGTGTCTATTCTGTCTTTAGCTGTGAAACTTTGAAGTTCATTGATTTCCAAGTCTTTTACAATCAGGAATATTGTACTAAATCTGTTTGATGAAAATAAAAATACTGTACAGTAATCATTCAGATAATAATGCTAACCAAAAATCAGATACATAATTTTTTGTTGATTTAGCACAACTAGAATAACTCCATGCTACTTTAGATTACATTGCATACCAGCCCCACTTAACAACAGTAGCTGTTTAACAACCATTCCGACTTACAACCAGGTTCCTGACCAGTTGGCTTTATATTGAGTACAAAAACAGTACAGTCCTCAAACTGCAATTTCTGTAAGCAGTCTACGTTTGAATGACTGTTTACCCTCTCTTTTCTCTCTTCCTTTGTGTATGGTTAGGTTATTTTATTCCAAGTTTTAATAAAGGTAATATCCCTTAAAAAATGTGATTAATATTATTGTGTTTATCAGTAAACACTGCACTACAGTAGGTGTATATACTTACCAGTAAGTGCATAGTGCCAATGTGCACAAATACACATGCAGTATATATGTGTAAATGATGTGTACACATATATATGCAGGCTAGCCAAAAACATGGTATATAATTTATGTAACTTAATTACATATTTCATTTGCCTTTCTATAGACAGCTTACATTGCCTTTTCCCTTAAGCAGACAGGCCTTCTGTGTTGGCTCTAACTGTCACTTAGCCAATTCTACTACCGGTGCTCCTTGTCCAAGATGATCAACCTGACTCTATGCATATACAGTTTCACAATGATAGTATCATCTACCTTCCACGTCTGCTACTTGGGAGTCAGGACCCCCTCCCCTCCCCTCCCACACCAAACTCCCATCTCCTCCATCTCCAATGGATTATTCAGACAGTGATGGTGAACTTTTCTGTTAAATATTGCAAACAAAAAACAAAATCCCTGGGTAATTGTAAGACATCTTTCACATTCACAACTGACCCCTGATTCCCTTTTCTTGCTGAGAGCAACCAGATTTGCTGAACAGCAGCACCAATATGCAGTACATGTGCCTCACTGTAGAACTTCTCAGTTCCAGATGTCCTTTATTCCTTACACCATTGGACTGTGGAACAGTCACTCTGAGGATATCGTGTAATTGAAACTTCAAGCGAAGATGCAATGCATTACTACCCTAATACTGTTCTCCTTGCATTTTAATACATTATCAATTAATTTGTTAATTCTTTTTTAATAAGTGAGATCTCTTCTCTCTATATTTCCCTTTACCTCCTCTTACTTCTTACTAATGAACACCATATTCTTTGAAAGTTTGAATTTCAGGTCATTGGCCCCTGCGGGCATGTTCCATATGAATAGGGTTCATCTTCTGAATAATAATAATAATAATAATAATAATAATAATAATAATAATAAAATAATAATAATAATAATAATAATATAATAATATAAAAATATATTAATAATAAAATAATATAATAATAATAAAAATAATAATAAAATAATAGTAATAATAATATTAATAGTAATAATAGTAATAACATAATAATAATAATAATAATAGTAATAAACAATAAATAAATAATAAATAAATAAATAATAAAAATAAAAATAAAAATAATAATAACAATATAATAATAATAATAATAATAATAATAATAATAATAATAATAATAAGTGTATAAACATTAGATTTTCGGTAAATCTAATTAAATAAAGCTACCCGAATGTGCACTCACTCACTCACTCTCTCTCTCTCTTACGGTACTTTTAATTCACATTTATTTAATGCTGTACAGCACTGTACTCATTACATTTACTGTAATCTTTACATGCATAAATTTTTCTGTCTGTGCATGTGGATACACACATGTATGCACTGCATTAAGGAAAATACACACTGCTTTTGCTTGCTTTGATCTCTCTCTTTCTCTCAGTATCAGAACTTTCATTCATAAAGACTTTGTAGGAATGAGGGGTAAGCAAACACGTACTAAGCGCACAGGTCCCTTAATGCAATGCATACTTGTAAGTATTCACATGCACGGACTGAAAAAATAAAATAAACGTACAAAATATTACATTACTGTAGCCACTGCCATACTGTACTGAATAAAATAGGTGACAATAAAAATACTGTACATATGAGAGAGAGAGAGAGAGAGAGAGAGAGAGAGAGAGAGAGAGAGAGAGAGAGAGAGAGAGAGAGAGAGAGAGAGAGAGCATCATGCATACATACATGACTGCATACATGTGTATACACAAAGTCTAGCCTACATGCTAGATTCAGAGATCAACTTTACATAAAAAAAACACTATCATTTACATAAATGTATTTAATCAAACTTACTACAAATCTTTCTCTAATACAAAACTTTTAAGCTATTTTTTAATTTTAAGAAATAACTTTCTTTGTTTTAATTGTGTACAGATTGAAGCACTCATAAATTCTGTGTTATCTACTAAAGATGGAGAGGGGTTGTTCCATGCCATATCGCTTACCAACTGGTCATCAAGTGAGGCGTATCTGTACTTATAGGGTTTAACATTCCACTGAAATTTTACATGCTTCTGTAACTGACCACTGAAATTTTACAAGCTTCTGTAACTGACCAATGAAATTTTACAAGCTTCTGTAACTTACCACTGAAATTTTACAAGCTTCTGTAACTGAAATTGACATGGAAATGTACTTTGGTTGTAACATTAACTTACTGCCCCACACTTACACACACAAATTTCATTGTGGGACAGTAGCATATACTGGCAAATATTCTATGATATTGAAATGGGGAAGTAGCAGTCTATATACCACAGCTATATACAATACTATTTGCTAGTGCTCTTGGTCAGGTTAGGAAGGTAAGGTCCTGGTGCTCCAAGTTAGGTTAGGTTAGGATGCACCCCTAGATTTCACTCTAGGTTATGACTTGCAACTGCTCTAGGTCAGGCTGACTAGGGTTGTCTAGGACTTAGGTACAGTTAGTCTATAATGTAAGCTTGTATTCTACTCATAGCCTATCTGTTTAACAATCTCCCACCCCCTGAAATATATAAAGAGTTCGGGTAAATCTAAGCAAAAGCTCTGCACGGGCTATTACCTTGGAAATTGACTTTCCTATACTTTTGGTGTTGGTGATGAAGGAGGTGGTGTTGTTTATTGTTGGTATTATTAACACTATATCTACCCAACATGGTTGGGGACCCTATGGGAACATGGGGTTTTGGCCAAGGGAAAACGTTGGGAGAGAGACCGGACCGCTATGTTGTTGTTACGGAATGGTTCTGCACATGCGCAAGTCATTAGGGAGTCATATGTTTAAGAAGGGATTGGTTAAGGAATCCTATGGTAGGTCTAAGCCGACTGTCCGCGGTGAGATAGGCTATGGCAGTTGACGTTTTTCTATAGAACTTTACCTGCTGAACAAGAATTCAAGGTTATTTTTTGGCGGCCAAATGTAATTGAGCTGTAATTTACCTTAGAAATGTAGCCGAAGGTAAGGGGGACCCATTGGGAATCGGGGTTTTGGGTGGGAGAAGACAACTTTTGAGAACAGCCGACGGTGAGGGGGACTCGTTGGGGATTCAGGGTTTTTGGTGGGGTAAATAACTTGGGAAAAGGTTTGGGCACCTTATTGTTGTGTTTCCTGTTACATATGTCATCTGGAACACAAAAAGCAAGTGTAAAAATTGGGGCGAATAAATGGACGGCAGGAGCCATTTCAAAGGCACTTTTCATGCATTACTAGTACTGCTGATTCCAGGCCATATCACGCATACAAGGTCTTGCAGGCAAGCCAATCCCTGGACGTCTCCGACAGTCCAACTGAGAGAGTAGAATTCTAAGCCGGTGTTTGCAGTGAGCTAAACTGTGGCAACTGACGTTTTCCTGTGTTATTTTACTTGCTTTACAAGAATTTAAAGTACATTACCGCTTGCCAGAACATATGAGCTTGCCAAGAATCATTCAAAATGCAGATAAGGCGCGCAGCGCCGTTCCACTACTCCAAAACTGAAACCAGAAATGCTAATATTTTGCTGTTGACGTTTCTTCACCCCGACTGAAAGTTTCGAATGGTGTCCAATCGGGCTAGACTATGGCAGTTGATGTTTCTCTGTGTTATTTTACTTGTTTTACAAGAGTTTATCATAATATTTTGCCAGCCGGCTGTAGCTAAACTGTAATTTACCTTTGAACTGCATAGGATGGTGCAGGGGACCCGTTGGTACCGTCATGTGGCCTTCAAAGCTCAATTACATTTTAGTTACAGCCGACCACCAAAATATTATTTTAAATTCTTGTTCAGCAGGTAAATTAACATATGAAAACTATTATAAAAGGAACTATACTAAACTAACATACACTAACCTAACCTAACCTAGCAGACCATGTTACTTAGCCTGGGGAACTCCACTTTTTACCAAAGGCTCCCCTATAATACTGCACATGGTAATTCTAAGCCGGCTGTTCGCGGTGAGCTAGACTATGGCAATTGACGTTTTCCTATGTTATTTTGTCGGCCGGCTGTAACTAAACTGTCATTGACCTTTGAAGACTACGCGACTTGAATTGCCTAACGCGGGGTAGGTCTAAGCCGGCATTCTGCAGCAAGCCCCCCACCCCTCCATAGCTAATACGGCAAAATTGTAACCAGTAACCCCCCTAAAAAAAACAACAATGTACCCTAGAGGTGTTTACTGGTTACAATTATGCCGTATTAGCTATGGAGGGGGGGGGGCTTGCCGCGGAATGCCGGCTTAAACCTACCCTGCGTTAGGTAATTCAAGTCATGCAGTCTTCAAAGGTCAATTACAGTTTAGTTACAACTGGCAGACAAAATATTACTTTAAATTCTAGTAAAGCATGTAAAATAACAGAAAAACGCCAATTGCCATTGTCTAGCTCACCGCGGACAGCCGGCTTAGAATTACCGCGCACATGAGCAATAGCATTTCAGAATGGCCAGCATACAACTTCTGGGGTTAATTACAGTCGACCGACAAAAAATAACAGTAAAATCTTGATAAGCAACCAAAATGCTATAAAAAATTAATTTCCAAAGTAATACCCCCTGCGGAGCTGTTGCTTAGTTCTACCAGAATTCGTGCCGTGAAACCCTACTAGGCCTAGGCTACTGTTGGACGTAAGGGCCGAGTTTTGAGTTAACAAAATATTTCCTAGGATACATGATGTCAATTTCTTCAAAATCCCAATAAAACTTTTAAAAACCAGATTCCTATGCTGACCTCGATTATGAGCTATTTGTGAAATCTTACCCACTTTTTTCCATTGGCCATATGCCTACCTTTAGGCCCAAGGTCTAGAGAATATCTTAAACTTTGTTTAGGCCTGCCACCACAAATAAAAATCGGCCATGGTACCCTTGCCACCTTGCAGGAAGCGTATCCCTTATAACTGAGTTGCCCAATCATTTTTTTAGTATGCAATGTTTAAATTTATACCAAGTTAATCTTTTCGATATTTTTATTACCCGCATAGGAAATAAAAATTTAATATCACTTACATCAAGATAATTAGTTTAGTTGGTGAGTCATCCTTTGTCCACCAATTAATGCAGCTGAAAATTGTAGTTTTCACCAAATCACTAATTAAACCGTCAACACAGCGATAAAGACAATACGTAAAAAGTCGACTTCCGGGAACATGTTTACACTACAATCCTGTAATGTATTACTAGTTCAAGGATAATGGATAAATGGTTCCTTGATAACCACAGTTCTAAACCGCGGCCACATCACCTGTTCGAGTAGTTGCGGAAATTTCATCCTCATTGACTTTGACTATTTTTTCACTTTCACGCCTTTAATTTAACCCATTTCATTCATGGCCATTTCACGACTTATAAATCACCGAATGACATTACTCGCTGCTCTACGGACAAAGAGCCCGTGCTAGCATAAAACCAGCTTAATCATAGCCAAACAACCATCATTAACTATAGTCTACCCTTTTCCTGAGGGGATTCGTGATTTATATTGCATTTAAAATAATATGAATGTTCCTGTCTCCCTTAACTTGGGTGTTCTAAATTCGTTTTTTTTTTACCGAGACGGATTTGCCCTCACTTGCAGGGGTGCCCTTTTAGCTCGGAAAAGTTTCCTGCTAGCTGATTGGTTGCAAGTATTTTGTCCGAATAGCATCATTGTTTTCAAATAATTACCAAGTAATGTGTATCGAAACTTATTTACTAACCTAAATTTCTCCATCAGATATATGTTTTGTCAATAAATAATGTTAACGAATAAAGAGATTATAAAGTATTGTGATGGTAAGTCTAGATTTAATAACAACACCCGCCGATGTCAACGACAGGAGTTGTTTTCGGATGGACGCTGCATAATTTTTTTACGTTTCACATATTTTAACACCAATTGGGATAAATTACTCTAAGCATAAGAAAAACATGTTATTATAAACTCACTTTGAATACCAGAATCTACTAAAAACATCGAATTAATAAAACTCGCTATTGGTGAAAACTCCCGGGGAGGTAAAAGGAACAGCTGTGGCGGCAAAACTATCCCAGCTGATTGCCATTGCAGCATTTTCCTGATTTATGTCATTGCAGCTTTTGCCTGTTTTATGTAAGTGCTGAAACCAGTGTTATGTTATTGAGATTACTTTAAAGGCTATATCTGCAATTAAATAGTTTCTATGCTTCTTTTTGTAGGTGGATACTAATAGAAATATATTTCGCAGAAATTAACAACTTACTCTTTCATGTAAGTTACAGCAGACAATGCGAGATAAGAAAACCTTATATTTTCTTATTTTGCGTTCTGTTCAGGATACATATAAGGTTAACACGAGTTTCTGCGGATATTCTGAGAAGTAAAAGAATATGTGACTGAGAAGAAAATAAACTATACACATATACAGTACATTTTAAGGATTAGTAGGCTATGGGCGTCTACTGTCAAATACCGAGGCGGGGATGGAAGGGGGAGGGAGGGGTATCGCGGTTGTAACTAGGTGAAATTATGAATTCGTTTAATTGTGATTTTTATGCAATTTATGGAACACTGCAGTATCCTCAAACCGAAAATAGTGCTATTAATAGAATCGATACCTTTACGACAAAATTAGCAAACCCTTTCTATACGGACTTACATCATAGGCCTACATACACCGAGCCTAAAACTTATATCGAGCATCAGCTACAGTTTGCTGTTACTCCTTACCCTAAAGAGTTAAGCAAAATTTATTGCAATTGTCAAAAAATGGTGTAAGACACACAGGCATAGGCTAGCCTAGTTTGAAATGTGTGCAAGAAATAAAGCCATAATAAGGGAAGTACATTATTATTACGTAAAAGAAAAAATAGCCTCTTCATATTTATCATCACATTTATCATAATGATATAACAAAAGGCTTCAGCATGATGATATGTATCTGAAAAGTTTTCTTGCCCATCAACATTTGCTGGCATGTGGATACCATATGAATAACTAGGCCTATCTATCTAGGTAATTTTATCTAAATTTTATCTAAAGCCACAGGCTGTTCCTTTTACCTCCCCGGAAGTTTTCACCAATAGCGAGTTTTATTAATTCTATGTTTTTAGTAGATTCTGGTATTCAAAATGAGTTTATAATAACATGTTTTTCTTATGCTTAATGTAATTTATCCCAATTGGTGTTAAAATATGTGAAAAGTAAAAAAATTATGCAGCGTCCATCCGAAAACAACTCCTGTTGTTGACTTCGGCGGGTGTTGTTATTAAAGCTAGACTTACCATCACAATTCTTTATAATCTCTTTATTCGTTAACATTATTTATTGACAAAACATATATCTGAGGGAGAAATTTAGGTTAGTAAATAAGTTTCGATTCACATTACTTGGTAATTATTTGAAAACAATGATGCTATTCGGACAAAATACTTGCAACCAATCAGCTAGCAGGAAACTTTTCCGAGCTAAAAGGGCACCCCTGCGAGGGAGTGCAAATCCGACTCTGTAAAAAAAACTGAGTATAGTCCCTTTACCAACGTCTTTAATGTTTCGTTCATGAAGTTTTTGCAATTAATTGAATGTCTTTTCCTTCTCTTCCCCACATTAATATGATAGCTCATGTCTTCAGTTTTCCTTTAATGATTACATTTTAGTGTCAGAACATATGCTTTGGTCTTCATCATCATCATCCAATGCACCTAATTCATCTATGCATTTCTTTCCACCTGTTTCAGTTCTACATTAATTTCGTACTACCTACAAATATCTAATCACACTTTCTCAACAGCAGTCTTTTCAAGTTTTTTTTCGGTTTTCGTCTATCCCTTCACCAGCCTTTCCTTACCTGATACGATAATGTTGTGACAATATTATTTTCCCTATCCTGCGTTCAACACCGTAGCATAAATGAAACTCACTACCGACCACAGTACCACTAATTATGTCAATTTCTCTTTCAGACAGGAAAGCCCCTGGTAGGCTACATCGAATGTAACGTCTGGCTAACCAGGAAAGCCATGGTATGATGGACGTAACCAGGATTTTAGCTGAGGGAAAGGATAAAAAATTTATCTTCGCGTATATTTTATCATTATCGATTATTGTATGGCATTGTTAATAATTTGCAATGGTTTTTAATTACATAACAGACAAATTTAATGTATTTTTTCCCTTGGCATCATTTTAGATTGTGATATTTCGGTTACACTCCCGTTTTTTCTTGGCAAACATGTAAAAGTTGCGGAAGACAGCGTCCCCATGAGAAAGACAACATTGAAGGAAATTTATAGACATTTCAATCATCACTGAAACAGACGACCAGAAGTCGGAAACAAATATTCCATTCCATCGCTGGTAAAGAAATTAATGAAGAACTCTGAAATTCTTGGGAGGTCTCTTTTGATCAGCAGGAGATTGGCAGCGCCTTATGTTACAGTTGGATGGGGTGTTCGCGACTTCCGGCTGGTCCTCATCTACAATAAGCTCTTCCTGAGGCTCAGGTTCCTGCTCAAAGGTGTCTTCGTCCAGGTCGTCCCCGCTTGTGTCGTGGGAGGGTGAAGGCGATGGACCTACGTCTGATGGACTGGCCTCGACACCGTTCTGGTAATTCAGACAAGAAGTAATTTAATAAATAATAGTTTAACAAGCATAACATTTGACAGTAGCACGTACAGTGATAGAATTATGATGCCACTGATAACAACAGCAATACTAATAACGGATCATTTGAGCCGAATGTAAGAAATACAAAATAGCTGATTCGTTTAGGGGAAAAAAGCTAGATGTTCTGGTCTTGAGTGAGACATTTGTGAAAAGGCAATGTGTGTGTGTGTGTGTGTGTGTGTGTGTGTGTGTGTGTGAGAGAGAGAGAGAGAGAGAGAGAGAGAGAGAGAGAGAGAGAGAGAGAGAGAGAGAGAGAGAGAGAGAGCAAGTTTTGGGAAGGGCAAATACCGATTGTGTCTGGGGTATCTGAAAGGTTTAGAGGTAGGGAAAGTATCAGGAATACTCTGGGAACGGACAAAAGAGTACTAACGTGCTTATCTAAAGATTGTTTTGGGGTAAAATTGAGTGTGGTAAGAGGAAAGGTCATACAAGTGAGCGTTTATGGGCAAATATTGAAAAGGAATGAGAGGGAAATAGTGTTTCCAGGAGAAACTGAATTTATACCATACTGGGCTTGGAGAGCAGGAAAGGCTGGCTGTGTTATGTGATTTAAATGCAAAAGTAGATGAGGAAAGGAGATGGGGTTGTGGGAAGATATGAGGGCCTGGATTAAATAAGAATAAAAAGGGGAATCAGCCGATGTGCTTGTGGTTTTAGGAGTGGGATGAGGTTAATAAAAACTATGAGGTGAGATGAGGAAATAAGAAATTCAGTGAAGCGTTAAAGAGAGATTATTTGAGGCGTAACTATAAGACAGCTGGGAAAACTGTAGACAGGAATACAAATCATCAACAGCAAGGTGAAGAAGGAAATTTAGGTAGTTAGGCATTGCAAGTAGCTACAACAATATGCAGAGCATCCTATCAACATATTTCTATCGGACTTTACTTTTCGACATACAGACAGGCATATTATAGACAGATATATGAAGTTGTGATATCACAACTTTCCTCTACTAATAATCAATTTGAATGGGCAACATGAATACTAAAGCTATATGAATAATTTTATCTGAAATAAATGAATGGTTATTGCTAAGGACATGAATTTCAACTCCTCAGCTCAGTGACAATGAGACTGCTGTATTTGCTGAAATTTCTGACAACTGTTGATCTATCAGAGAAAAAGCATCTGCAGTACAGGCAAAACCATCCCTTGAAATGTGAACTCAGGGGAAAATAGATAATATAAAGTCTAATGCTGAATAATATTCAATATTTGCTACACTTCAATGATGAAGAATTGAACACTCCATGCATCGGTTCTCAACATAAGTCTCTCTCTCTCTCTCTCTCTCTCTCTCTCTCTCTCTGTGTGTGTGTGTGTGTGTATATATATATATATATATATATATATATATATATATATATATATATATATATATATATATATATATATATATTAAGATATATATATTAAGACACACCTTTTTCCAAGCCAGCTCTCCTTTCAAGAACATCATCTTCAAAAGATGTTAAAGTAAGATCATTTCATATCACTGACGACATAAACAGTCGTTTGTACAGAATTTGCTTCTTCTGCAAAGCTCTTGTTATTCTTTCCTTTGGCAGTCTTTTCATTCCCGTCCTAGACTATGTGACTGCGTTAAAACTCCCTTCTAGGTAACCTCGCCGTCTCCAATGCCACCCTTAGAGATAAGCCTCAATTGTATGATTGCCCCAGGCACTACTTAAGAGAGTTCCTGAGTCAACACCGCAGGAGGCACTAATCCGGAAGAGCTGGCCCGAGCACCAAAAGAGAAAGTTGGGTGACCACGTGACACAAGACCACCCATGTGGTCCCGGCATTTTAGCATGCGATCATCAAAGCGAAATACGAGGTCAAGGTGGTGCGATAGAAAATGGATGACTCCTGTAAAAATGGAAAATTAATCCAGGTGAAGGGAAAAGAGGACCAACACACCATGCCTCTCGGCAGAGATACACCAGACGCAGTCCTAACACCTACTACCCTTTGAACTCCACTCCCTAAACAGCCATTTTCCATACCATGTGGCTGACTTCCAGTCCAAAATATTTCCAGTGCCAATTCCCTTAATATTGGCTCCCCCCCCACCATCATCGGCACATCTACAAGGACCCATCTCTCCAACACAAGGTACAGTGCCAGGAATTGAGTTTTGCTAGTCACATAGTCCCTTTTTCTTTGCTCTTCCATTTTTCGTGTTTCCAGTGCAATTCTCATACAGACCTGACTTTGTTATTATTTGTATTCATAAGTGAATTCAACAGTGTTATACCCAAGGATCTGTTGGCACCACCAGTACATCCTTGAACCTTTTAATTTCGCTAATTTCGTCAGTTAATCACATGCATTTTCCATTACAGACGGAGTTTTCTTGCTCTGGATCCTTCTGCTTCGATTGTGCTTTCATTGCTGTGGTAAACCTGTGAGAGGGTGCGAATGAAAGAGCAGGTCGACAAGAACTGCTAGTTTATTTAGGAAGCAGCCCACTTATAAAGCAGCATGCAGATGTCGGTGCATACACGGACATCAGTAAAAAAAAATATACAAGTGACCCGAGGTCAAAACTATTCTCTACATAAAACAGGACAGGTACATACAGATAACGTGATAATTAACAATAGCAGATTAGGCACAAAAATACTCTGGCACATACACTGTGCATAAGGGCAAAAATGAATTGATAATAAATGTACAATTACATAATGATAGTAAAGGCTAAGTACTGTGACCTAGTGTCAGCTGTGAAGGCACTGTAGAAAACGGGAGGTTCTTCACAGAAAACCTGTTGAGGGGGGACTTTACAATATTCCCTCCCCAAAGGCCGTAGGTAATGTCTGATCAAAGCAGGTATCTGCTGGGGTGGCAGAGAGGGCCGCATCTTCTCGATGTCAGCTGGGGGGTGCGTTCGACTCCTTTGGTGTCTTGCATATGGAAGTGGTTGGTTGCTCCCCTGCCTGGTCCCGGGGCCTTACAAGGGTACCCACGAGATTTTCTTGCGGCCGTGGTTGGCTGAGGGGGCGTCCCTTCCTGGGGGGGGCTTTGGGGAGTGCCACCGACTTCTTCCTTCAGGAGTGCGGGCTTGAGGCGGTCTATCGACACCCAGTCGTCCTTCCCGTGGATGGCCACCCGGAATGCCTTTTTGTTTCTTTCCAGCACGAGGAAAGGGCCCCTGTAGGGCCTGGTTAAGGGTGGGCGGACAGTGTCATTCCTGACGAAGACGTGGGTGGTGTAGGATAGACCGGGAGGCATGAAGGGGGAGGTCCTGTCGGTATACGTCCGCCGGCAGGGGGCAAACTTTCCGACCCTGTCACGGAGCCTCTGTGTTGTCAGGTTGTCTCGGTCTTCCGTGATGAGTTTGCCTGGGACCACGAGGGACTCTCTGTAAACTTTCTCTGCTGCGGATGGGTCGCCGTTAGCTCTGGGGGCGGTCCTCAGCCCGAGGAGGACCCAGGGCAACTGGTACTTCCAGTTGTCGGCAGTGCAACGAGCCATGAGGGACGCCTTCAGGGACCTGTGGAACCTTTCCACCAATCCACTGGCTGTGGGGTTGTAGGCAGTGGTGCTGTGGTGAGTGGTCCCCAGCAGGCATGCCAGGGCAGTCCACAGCTCGGACAGGAATGCTGGGCCCCTGTCTGTGGTTATATGGTCTGAGACACCGAACCGGCTGATCCAGCTGGAGAGGAGGACCACAGCGCATGCACTGGCAGTGGCTTCTTCCATGGGCATCACTTCGGGCCACCTGGTGGAGCAGTTGACGACTGTCAGAAGGTATCTGGCTCCTCCTGATGGGGGAAGAGGACCCACTATGTCGACGGGGATGTGCCCGAAACGTCTTCCCAGCTGTGGGAAGTCGCCCACCCCGATTCGGTGTGCCACCCAACTTTGCTGGTCTAGCACTGAATGCACTGCCTCGCCCAGGCCGCAGCGTCCTTCCCTATGCCGTGCCAGACGAACTTCTCCGCCAGGAGCTTGGCCGTCGTCCTGCCAGAGGGGTGGGACAGTCCGTGGATGACATCGAAGACCAGACGACGATGGGAGGCGGGCACCAGTGGGCAGGGCTGACCAGTGCTTACGTCGCTCAGCAGTGTTGGCCCCCGAGTGGCAAGGGACATGTCCTTCCACTTCAGCGACGTGATGGCGGTGCTGTAAGCTGGAATTTCTGGGTCGGTGGCCTGTTCCCGGGCGAGGTCCTCGTAGTCGATCCCAAGCTGCACCACGTTGATTTCGATCCTCGAGAGGGCATCAGCTACTGGGTTCTTCCTGCCAGGGAGGTACTTGATGGTGCAGGTGAACTCTGCGATGGCTGCGAGGTGCCGCTGCTGCCTGGAGGACCATGCATCACCCTGCTTTGTGAAGGTGTGGACCAGCGGCTGGTGGTCCGTCCAAACTGTGAAGGGCGTACCCTCCAGGAGGAATTTGAAGTGGAGTATCGCCTGGTACGCAGCGAAGAGTTCCCTGTTGAAGGTGCTGTAGTGGGACTCGGTGGGGCTGAGCTTCCTGCTGAAGAAGGTGATGGGCTGAGGGGCTCCGTTGATGACCTGTTCTAGGACGGCCCCACAGACAACGTTGCTGGCATCCGTTGTTAGCTGGAGGGGGGCGTTGGGGTCCTGGTGGGCCATGGCTGTTGCCTTGGCGAGGGCGGCCTTCATCAAGGAGAAGGCCCACTGCTGGTCGGGGCCCCACACGAAGGTCTTCGGACGGCCCTTCAGGATCTCCGTCAGGGAGGCCATGGTGTGCGCGACCCCGGGGATGAACCTCCTGTAGTAGTTGACCATCCCAAGGAATTCTTGTACGCCCTTGACGGAGGTAGGGGTGGGGAACCTGATGACGCCCTCGACCTTCGATGCCAGTGGGCGGACGCCTCCTGGGGATGTCTTGTGGCCTAGGAAGTCAACTCTGTCAACGCCAAAGATGCACTTGTTGAACCTGACAATGAGGCCATTCTCCTGTAGGCGCTGCAGGACCTTCCGGATGTGCCGAAGGTGTTCCTTGTGGGACCTGGGAAAAATTAGGATATCATCGACGTAGCAGACGCAGAAGTTCAGGTCTCCCAGGATGCTGTCCATCAGTCTCTGGAAAGTTGCCCCTGTGTTCCTCAGGCCGAAGGTGGAGAAGGTGAAGACATAGGACCCAAAGGGCGTGATGGTGGCGGTTTTGGGGATGTCTTCTGGAGCTACTGGTACCTGGAAATAGGATTTTAAAAGGTCTAGTTTTGAAAATATTTTGGCTCCGTGGAAGGAGGCTGCTAGGTCTTGCATGTTTGGGAGAGGGTAGTGGTCGGGTTCTTAGCAAGGTTGAGCTGCCTGTAGTCGCCGCAGGGTCTCCAGGAGCCGTCCGTTTTCTGCACCATGTGAAGGGGGGAGGCCCATGGGCTGGGGGCCTTCCTGCATATGCCCATACGCTCCATTTCGGTGAAGGCCTTCTTGGCCTCCTGAAGGCGCTGTGGGGGAAGCCTCTGGAACTTTGCGTGCATCGGGGGGCCTCTCGTCTTGATGTGATGATATATCCCATGTTTGGGCCTGAATACCTCAGGGAATTCCTTCAGGAGGGAGGCGTATTGGTGGGGAGCGACGGAGCAGACTGTGGGCACACTGGGACCCGGTGCCAGGGGCAGGGACTGGCAGGACTCGGTGTTCAGCAGGCATTTGCGGCTGACGTTGACTGCCAGTCCGAAGTGGGCCAGGAAGTTTGCACCCAGGAATGGGGTTCTCATGTCCGCGACAATGAAGTTCCACTTGTGTCTCCGGCCCAGGATGGAGACCGACAGGAGCTTGGTGCCGTAGGAGAGGATGGGGGACCCATTGGTGGCCGTCAGGGAGGCAGCCAGGTCCAGCGGGCGTCTGCGTCCTCTCTGGAAGGTGGGAACACTGACCACACTGCTCCAGTGTCGATCAGCATCATCCTGCCGGAGACGGTGTCATGGACGTAGAAGCCTACTGGTGTGGGGTTCCTGGGTGTTGCTGCCATGGCAGCCTGTGTGGATGGCCGCCGCCTCCCCCGTTTTTTGGATGGGCGAAAAGGCAGGGGGCTTCGCAATTCCGGGCCTCTTTGCCGAATCTCCAGTGGTAGTAGCAAAGCCCCGGCCTTTCCTTCTTCTGGTGGTGGGTTGGCCACCTCCTGACGACGACGTTGATGTCCTCTGCGGTGGGGTCCTCCGGCTGGAGGCTGTTGATGGGGTGTGCGGGCATGGAGACCCGCTTCGCTGCCCTCGTGGAGTTGGTCAGTTGCTGCGCTGTCCTTATGAAGTCCTTGACCGGCAGGGTACAGGGCTCCTCAATTTGTCCACGAACCTCAAGGAGTAGCTGCCGCAGGGGGATCTCCCTCGACAGGCTAACCTCCTTGTGCCTGCCGCTGCTGTCCGTCTAAGGGAGGAGAAGGAGGTCTTGGAGGGCATGCCACATCTCCAGGAGGTTCGTGTCGGGCTGGGGCTTGATGGCGAGGTCGAGGGCACGGATGGCCCTCTCAGAGAGTGGCAGGGAGGAGGTCTCGACGAGAGAGGCCTTAAGTTTTTGGAAGGTGGCAGCGCTCAAGGTTGACGTCACCCAAGGGGTGACCTTTCTGTATATCTCTTCCGGTAGGACATTGATCGTGATGTCTGCCTTGAGCACTTTGCCAGTCAGGCCTGCCACCCTGAATTGCCCCTCGACCCTGTACAGCCACAATGCTGGGTTTTGATGGGTGAACAGCGGTAGCTTTATGCTGAGGGCAGCCCTCAGTTGTTCCGTCAGGAGGGGCATCGCACGAGGAGCGGGTACTGGTGTGGAGGAGCGCGCAGGTTTCGGCATGGGGGAGGACCCGAGAGGGGGTTGCGCGAGGGAGATGTCTGTCTCTGAGAAGTTCGTGGTTATTTGTATGTAGGAGGGAATGTCCGCACCCATGCTCATTCTGCGCTCTCACTTGGAGTGTAAGTTAACACTCGCATCAATACACACTTGGGAGCGTGCCGTGTGGGTCTGCTAATGATGTTTTGACTTCTGACAAGCCCCAAACACCATTAACAGACTAAATACGGCGCTTATTTCGCGCTTTGGTGTGAGTCAAAATGTCAGATACTGAGGTAGAAAGTCATTCCAAGGACACATAGATCCTCTGCATCCCACTCTCGCCTTCGAAGGCAGCAATAACCCAGGCGATGAAACTGCCACCATTCTCGCAGCAAAATACAGCATCCTGGTTCCTGTGGGCAGACATCCATTTCCGTGTAGCTAAAATCACGGACGAGGAAACCAAATTGGACACCACCATGACAACGCTGCCAGAGGAGGTCTTCAACAGAATCATCACAAGGTTGAACTCGCAGCCAGGCAAAGTCAAGTACGAAGACCTACAAAAGAAACTCATTGACACGTGCTCCATGCCTGTCCCAGAGAGAGCCCAACGTGCTCTTGACCTGATGAACCAGCCCCTGGGGGACGCATCACCCAGGGACAACTAGGGCAAACAACGAGGTCTCCTGATGCCGCTGGGCTTTGACTCAGATGGATGGAGGAGGGAGATCAGCTTGTTGTGGGAAATATTCCTGCGGCATCTTTTGCAGGAGGTGAGGGCACAAATCATGGAAGCAGACGCGCTCTCGATGGACGAATTGGTGAGCCTTGCACACAAACTCCATGAGGACACCAAGACCTCCAAGCACGCCACAACACCTGCAGCCTGCAGCCTGGTAGCAGAAGAAGCCAAAGATAAGGACACAACGTGGTATACAGGAAGAAGGTGCCACCGCAGCAGCAGAAGACAAGGACAAATCCAGCCTGGTGTTACTTCCATCGGAGGCTCAGAAAGGATGCCCAAAATTGCAGAGCCTCCTGTTCTTTCACAAAAAACTAGGAAGGCAGCCACCCTAGCAGCAGTGGCCGCAAACCTTACAGAATCCCAGCCAGTAGGATTCTTCATCCATGATGCCATGTTGGGACGACAGATGCTGACAGACATCGGAGGAGGACCACGACTGTATGTCCAGCTCCGCAGCCGCACTAGTGGCCGCAAATGGAAACCCCATCCGCTGCTATGGAACTCGGACCCGCAGAATATCCATCCTGGGCCATAAATATGAATGGCCCTTCATCATCGCAGATGTCAAGTTTCCCTTACTAGGTGCCGATTTCCTTGCACAACACGGACTGCGGTAGACACCGGCTGAAAATGCCTGCTGGATACTGGAACCTGCCGCTCCCATCCACTCTCCGCCGGACTGGGAATGCTCGGCATATGCTC
Source organism: Macrobrachium rosenbergii (assembly GCF_040412425.1). Lineage (NCBI taxonomy): Eukaryota > Metazoa > Arthropoda > Malacostraca > Decapoda > Palaemonidae > Macrobrachium > Macrobrachium rosenbergii. Next base: position 35,959,778 of record NC_089765.1, read on the forward strand.
CTTCTCATCAAACAAATACAGCGCCCTCCTGCACGAATTCCCAGCTGTCTTCAAGCCAGAACTGCGTCAGGTGCTGGGTACCCAGGCCAAGCATGGCATCCTTCACCACATCACCACCACAGGCCTGCCGACACATGCCAAGTTCTGCCGCCTGCCGCCCAAGAAACTCCAGGATGCTAAACAAGCATTCGCCAAGATGGAAAGGTTGGGTATCTGCAAAAAGGCATCGAGTCCATGGGCATCCCCCCTCCACATGGTGAAGAAACCAGATGGTTCCTAGAGGCCCTGTGAGGACTATCGTCGGCTGAACCTAGTGACAACACCGGACCACTATCCCCTGCCAAACATGCAGGACCTAACAGGAGCCCAGCAAGGGGGCCAAGATATTCACAAAAATGGATTTGCTCAAGTCCTATTTTCAGGTGCCATCACATCCTGACGACATACTGAAGACAGCCATCATCACGCCGTTCAGGACATATACTGTACCTTCTCCTACTCCACCTTTGGCCTCGGGAACGCCAGAGCCACATTCCAACGTCTGATGGACAGCATCTTCGGGGACCTACCTTTCTGCATCTGCTATGTGGACGGCATCCTGATCTTCTCCAGGTTCCCGGAGGAGCACCTGGGTCACATCTGGGCTGTGCTGAAATGCCTTCAGGAGAACGGATTGGTCGTCAGATTCGACAAATGTACCTTCGGAGTGGAAAAGGTAGACTTCCTGGGACATGAGGTCTCTCCAACAGGTGTCTGCCCCATGGCCTCCAAGGTGGATGCAGTGAAGGATTTTCCAACACCAAAAACGATCAAGTCCCTGCAGGAGTTCCTCGGTATGGTCACCTACTACCGACAATTCGTACCGGACATCCCCTGCAATCATCGTGTGTCCCCTAACCGGAGTGCTGAAGGGGAAGCCAAAAGCACTGACTTGGGAAGTCCCACAGCAAAAGGTGTTCAAACAGACGAAGGCAGCCCTCGCCAAAGCCACCACCTTAACATATCAAGACCCCACTGCCCCCCTAAGACTTACCATCGACACCAGCAACGTCGCTTGCGGAGCCATGCTGGAGCAGATAGTGGATGGTTACCCCCGTCCACTTGCATTTTTTAGCCGCAAGTTAAAGCCACTGGAGACCCGCTACAGTGCATTTTGACAGGGAACTGCCTACCAAGCCGTGCGGCACTTCAAATACCTCTTGGACGGCAGTCCATTCACCATCCTGACAGACCACAAGCCGTTGGTACATGCGTTCATGAAGGCTGGAGATGCATGGTTGGCAAGACAGCAACAGCACCTGGCTGCAATCTCCGAATTCGGATGCACCATCAGTTACGTCCCCGGCAAGACAAACCCAGTAGCCTACGCCCTATCAAGGATTGAAATAAATTCAGTCCACCTGGGCATAGACTACGAAGACCTGGCGAAGGAACAGGCTGCAGACCTGGAAACGGCAGCTTACCGCATGACACTTACTGCACTGAAGTGGGAAGACATGCCAATAGGTGAATCCAGATCGACACTTCTCTGCGACACCAGCACAGGCCGCCCACGCCCCCTGATACCCGTGTCACGAAGAAAACAGGTGTTCGACATCATCCACGGGCTGTCCCATCCATCAGGACGAACAACAACACGCCTGATGACAGAGAAATTCGTGTGGCACAGGATCAGGAAGGACGTACGAGAATGGGCGAAGAACTGCATACCATGCCAGACAAGTAAGATCACCCGGCACACGGAATCAGACATTGGAGACTTCACTCAACCACGATGGCGTTTCGGGCACATCCACGTAGATGCCGTAGGACCTCTGCCGCAATCAGGGGAAGCCAGATACCTCCTGACAGTCATAGACCTTTCCACAAGATGGCCGGAAGCAAGCATCAACAAGCGCCTGTGTGGAAGCCATACTATCAAGTTGGATAAGCTGTTTCAGTGTGCCAGACAATATAACTACAGACAGGGGCCTAGCATTCTTGTCGGAACTCTGGGTCTCCCTGGCACGCTTGATGGTGACAACACTCCACAGTAGGATGGCATACAACCCTGCGGCCAATGGTATGGTGGAAAGGACCCACTGTTCATTGAAAGCAGCTCTGATGGCACGTTGTACTGACGAGAATTGGAAGGCGCAGCTGCCCGGGCTCCTGCTGAGTCTCCGCACCGCACCAAGGGCAAATGACGAAGAATCTCCTGCAGAAAAAGTCTACAGCAAAGCATTGGCTGTACCAGGAGAATTCTTCCCCACGGAGCCAGACGACCCGGATACACCCCTTCCAAGACTAAGAGAAATTGCAAAAAAGTTCACGCCCTACCAGAGGATTTGCAGACAGGACCCATAACTTCAGCCCAGAAGGCCTGAAAACCTGTACATACGTCTTCATGAGGAACGACGCCCACCGCCCACCCTTGATCAGACCATTACAGATGACCATACCGAGTCATCAATAGAACATCCGAGTCCTACCTTGCCAACATCCACGGGCGGGAAGACTGGATATCTATCGACAGGTTAAAGCCAGCCTTCCTAATGGACAGTGGAACCTGCGAGGAAACCGGCAGACGTCCCAGAATTCCTCCACAAAACAAGACCTCAGATGAAGAGGTCGGTATCCCGAAACGAGGCCGAGGACGTCCCAAGGGCCGCACTAAGGATGTCATCCCCCTGGCAAAACCGCCGGACGACTCAGCAGTTGAATCCGCCCCACAACTGCAGATATCAAGAACTCGGGGTCGGCTCCTGCTCCCAAGAAGATACCATGATTAACATTCAACAGATCTTCCAATCATTATTTCATAATAATTGTCTTGGGGGGGAGTACTTGTAAAGATGTCTGCTTTTACCCATTAATTACAATCATGTATCGCATCTATCAATGCAGCAAGAATCTCAGTATTATATTTTATCACTATATGTACATTATTTGATTGACTGTTAACAAACACAAATTGCTCTCACTCCGCATGCGGGTCATGGAGACCTGGGGTCGGGCACCACGTTTCCGTCCGCACGCTGCTATGTATACCTTATGCCCAGGTAATAAATCACCTAACCACCTCACAGACTCATCAACATAGAGTTATGGGCTGCTCTAGGAGCAAGAGCCCGCGCTGGCACAAGGCCAGCTAAATCTGAAACAACGACAATTAATAAATCAATCAGAACCCAGTTCTGTCTTCTTTGACCTCACAGGCCGCATAGGATTATTTTCTTTGTGTGTTTTTACTAATCCGTTCAAGTAAGGTAACGAGGGAAATTTTACTGACAACTGACCTATTAGTTCTTTTTTATCTTTAAGGATTTTTTTCACTGTGCTATTGAATTTTTTTATGACTTGATCACAGGGATTTTTTTGTTAGTTTTTTGTAAGTCGTATCATCATCCAGTAGGGCTCGGATACGTGATATGTAGCCAGCTTTATCTGTAATTACAATACTATTCGACTTACCAGCTTTTGTGATGTGTATTGTATTGTCTTTTTTAAGGTCGGGCAAACTTTTCTTATAGCGAGCAGGAAAATTACTTTCATGCCTAACAGTCTCTAGATTTAGTTGATCAATTAAACAAAATCACTTTTTGCCCCACTGACAGATTCGTTAGTTTTGATGTTTGTTCTCTTTTTACTTAAGTCCCTATAGATTCTATTTTAGAGTATCTTAGTAATGAACTAATCCATCATGAATTACCTCTACCTCTAAGCTATATTATTTCACCACTAATTTGCTTATAAGTTTATATTCAACTGAATTCACTAGTGTTGTGTTATTTGTGAAACCCGCAGCCGACTTATAAGTTTTATATTAATCAATAGGTTTGCTTAAAAAGCAAATGGATGTTACAGACTAAATACACACACAAAACAAAGCCACTACAATACCTTCTAAAAACATAACAACAACAAAATAACTTTGCTACTGGGAAGAAAGGGCGTTGGGTCGGGTATGATACATGAAACATACGTGGGGTCTAATGTCAGGCAGGGCAGCCGATCGACACCACAGGTCTACCCCCAAAGCCAAATCAAAAAGTCCTTCAAAGAAGGCATCGTGCTTACCCCATACAAAAATGGGAATAAAAGCACGTTAAAAGAAGAAGAAGATTCAACGGTGAATTCTCAAACAAATTGTGGTATGGCAATGGGCAACCCTTCTTCTCAAACTTGTAAAAACGTTATTTACCTGATATCATTTATACTCCTTTAAAGTGGTATACATATGTTGACGCTATTTTAGCTGTTTTGCCTGCTGGTGTTGGTGTAAATGATTTACTCCCTAATTTGAATAACCAGGTACCAGACATTAAGTTTATTTTAGAATTAGAAAAAGACATTTGCCTCCCTTTCTTAGATGTTTTAATAGAGGTCCATTTCAATGCAAATTCAGTAACCAACCAATAACTTATGCCCATTTTTATTCAGGCCATCACATTAACATCGAAATATTAGTTTTTTCTTCTATGTTTTTCCGAGCATTGCGCATTGTCAGTCCCCAGTACTGGGATCAAGAAAAAGAATACATAAAAAAATAGGGACAGATTTACGTTATCCTTCACATATACTAGACATTTGCTACAATAAGGCCCACAAAAAGTTTTACAGCGAAAGTAACATGGAGAAAGAAACCCCTAAGAACATTCGTAGCTTGCCTTATTTTAGTGGTTTTGAAACAATAAAATCATTGTTAAAATTTTTTAATGTCAACCTGGTTTTTTCCTATAATAACACAACTAAAAGGAATTTTAATTAAAAATACCCCTAAGGAAAGCAACAACATAATAATATATAAAATTCCATGCTTGGACTGCCCTTCTTTTTACGTCGTCCAATCCAGTAAGGATTCAGAAGTACGAATTAAACAGCATAAGTATTCTGTCAAAATTTGGCAAACATCCAATGCTATATTCATTTATTTAAGTGAAACCTCTCACAGGATAAACTGATCTGAAAGTTCAGTGATTGCCAGATCAAAAGATTTCTCTTCACGAAATCTTAAAGAATCTGCTATTATACAGCTTACTTCCAGTTGTAATTTTAACCTTAGCCCTGGCATGTATTATCTGGACCCTGTATTAGTAAAATGTTCAAGAATGACTCTGAAGAAAAAACCACTGACTTAATTACTAATTAGTTGCCTTATATACATTTTCTATGTATTTGTATGTTTAATATATTCTTTTTTTTTATAAATGTTCACTTTGCAAAAATTGTTATCGTTTACCAAAAGGAGAATATTGAATTGTACTTTTATAACATATGTAATCAGCTTATTCTTTCCACGGTAATTTTTTAATGGTCAGTCTCTTTCCCTGTATAATCTTTTAATTGACTTCCCTGCTCTCGAGCTATTGGACCTAAGCCTTTGTAAAAACATTTTACATATTTACCTCTTTTTTTTTTTTGGTAGGTCTGCTAATTCTTCAGCTGTGTTGGATTCCAGGTACATATTTTCCTTTATAATTCCCATCTGTCATTTGTAAACTTATTTTTTATATTTCTATCAGCCTGCTAAGTAAAGGACAGTAAATTGAAAGGCCTAACATCACTCCATTTACTTTCGCTGTAAAACTTTCCTTCGTGGCACTTGCCTTATTTATATATTCATGAAGTCCATATTTTCGTGATTCAGATATATATAATATATATATATATATATATATATATATATATATATATATATATATATATATATATATATATTTGTTTATGTATAACTACACACTAACGATTACTGAATGACCTTTGATTAATGAAATTATAAGAAGCCAAGCTCTCACAAAAACCATAAAATGTATACCCATATCCGAGAAAAACTTTGTTATTTTAAAATAAGATAAGAATTTACTTCTTCACTACAATTTTGCACTGTATTAAATCTGAAGGTAGTAAACATTAAGATCTAATACTAAATAATATTTTCTTTTCTAGCTAGACTAAATCAGTTTCAATATACACCACATTATCGATGGGATAAGATACAGGAGCGGAAAATCCATTCGACATTGAAATGTCATATTAATGTATATTACCGGGATGACAAAAAATGAAGGAACTGCTCGCTGCACAATTGTGCACACGCATCAAAACATGAAAAAATAGTAATCCCTTACAGCGTACAACTTGCTATCAGGCTATCAAATGATTATGATAACGGCGCCAGCAATCAGCAGGCTCCTTTCAAGTCTACAAATCTCCATGGAGTAATATATCTTTTAATAATTTCCAAAGAGTACTATCGGAACAGCATAACCATGATATTGGTAATAACATTTAATAGTCCACTGGAGACCCGTACGTAGTGGCCATGACCCGAGTTATTCAGACTGACTTGAACCGCAATTCGACATAGTCTAGATTAGAAGATGCAGTGATGCTCTTTTTTTTTTTTTTTTTCTTCGAAGTCCGTTTTAGTTGGGAAGCTCTCTTCAGCAAAAAGAATTACTCCGAAAGAAAACGCATGAGGAATACGAAGGTGATCTCTACAAAATAAAATATAGTTTTGATTCTTGATTACAAATCTGGTTGGGGAAACTAACCAGAATTGTAATCAAAGTATAAGAAATAACTGAAAATAAAGCTCGGATGAATCTCAGCCATATTCTCGAACAAACTCTTAGCTGAAAAAACAAATATTTCAGGAGTTACAGGAGATACTAAGGCTCCTGCAATTACGTAAAATCCTAAGATGTAGTAGGCCTACTGACAGAAGTTAAAGACGAGACCATTAATGCTCTATAGGATTACATTGTTCCTCCAGCTATTTAGGCCTATGTTCTCCAGTCAAGTTCAAAGTTTTAATTCGATAAGCCTAATCGACCTTTAAACTCCTATTATTTAATATATTCATAAGCATTAATGACTAGTACCAACGCAGAATGACAATGTGTAAGACTGATATGAAACAGTAATTCCTAAGGCAATACATCACAGGAAAACCTTGGGTTTTGGTCACATGCTGAACATTTGGCATTATCATAGCGGCTATGTTTAAAATCAACGTCAACAACAAATAAAAGAATTACCCGACTATCATGGAGTTATCAATTCCTCCACATTAATAACTAACCAACATATCAACTTGCCCTCATTTTTTCTTCATGGGGCACGTTATCAATGACGGTGTTTCTAACACCGTCATAAGGAGTGTCCCTCATGTTTCTAACATAAGGGACACTCCTAAGTTAAGCCAGTAATTAAGATTAACAATTCTTAGCTGCTAAGTCCCTTTCAGCATTTTCTGGATAAGAATGCAAAATCTATGTTTCGAAGAAAAGGGTCTTAAGATTAATAAGACATACTAAAATTATTAATCAGTATGCCTTAAAATTACTAAGGCGTACTGAAAATATTCATTAGTTTTTATTTTCAGAATCGTCTTTTTAGGCTACCGGTCAGAATATGTCGGTTTTCAACAAAATCAAAAGTGATACGAAAAAGTAATATATCTAAAAGAATCAAATATGGACAACTTTTACAAAGAGACAATCAAAATGACTTGCAATATATTTTTTCAACAAAAGGTGGGTGGGAGGGGATGGGGAGTTTGAGATCAACCACCAAAGACGTAACAGGCATTATTCCAGCGTTCCGACGTGGCCCTCAAAACATTTTATCTGGTCATAAACGGAGTTTTATAAATTGAATTATATTGCACTGCACTAACACCGGTAAAGTCCTTGATAACAATGAACTACATGACAGAAGCAGCATAGAATACCTACACTGATTTTCTTCTACGAATGATGAAAATATTCCGAAAATTGTCGATGAAAATGTGACTGCATCATCTAGGTTTCTTGTCAAGAGAAGAAGAGGATAGGAAAATAGCGCGGTGACAAAAATGGAGACTAAAAGCAAGAGAAAAATAATCAGGCCGGTAGATATGTAAACATATGTTGTTCATAGTAATCGTAGAGGACCCAATTAATTATTAAATACTTCCAATACTTCCAGAAAGAAAAAGATCCGTACACATTTTCAAAACACTATAAAAAAAATATGCCTATATTAATTTTGAATGTCGGCATATTTTTTTCGTATAATGTTGTAGCAGGTTAAATAATTCCCATATTCATCAACACATCCGTCTTCTTCACCAACAGCAGTTCCAGAGAAGATATTCACGAGTAAAAAATGTTTTCAGAACTAAGCATATTTATATATATATATATATATATATATATATATATATATATATATATATATATATATATATATATATATACATACATACATTATATATATATATATATATATATATATATATATATATATATATATATATATATATATATATATATATATATATATGGATGGGTATAGTCTTCCTCGTAAGCAAGTGGCTTCTATTAATGTAAGACAACACCACTAATTTCCTAAATCTCTTATTGCCCTCAGGGATAAAATTCTCAAGGAAAACACGCAAACTGTTATTGCTACGTTATAAAATATATTATTCAATGCTCCTTTGTAAGCCATAACCTCACAACTATCATCAGGTGTACACTAGATCGAAGGCAAGACTTCGCATATCACCTATGTGGCGGGGAATTCACTCATCACACCACATCAGCGGGAAATCAATCTTGGGGTGGAGAGTGCAAGTAACGTCAACTCTAGGTTGAGGCGGTGCAGCATAGTTTTTATTTTCAGAATTCAGGCTTGCCAACGGACGGAAGAAGAATGGGTGTGGGACCTGTGGGTTCGTTGGGCCGAAGTTTCAAGATATTTTGCAGCGTGGTATTACTTTAATGCCATGCAGTTTTTCGCTCCGATACGCGTCTGCTTACTTCTTGTGCCACGTTTCTCTTGCTTCCTTAGTAATCCGTGGCTGCAAACGTTTCTTTGTATTTCTAGAGAACGGGTTGACTAGTTCAACGTCCAATGTTTACAATCTGTGGCTGGGGATCAGAAGTAAAAAGAAAGGTCATAGCCCCTCGAAGGAGGTTTTAGTGACGACGAGGGGCTAGGACCTTCTTCGAAGGGGTCGTAGCTCCTCGGAGGTGTTGTTAGTAAGCTCGTAACCTTCGTAAGTCCCTAATTTCTCTTCTGGCCTCCAGTCACAGATCGTAAACATTGTACTGAAACGTCCAGTTCCTAGTCGACTAACGTTAATGGCTCTTGCAGTTTCCTGTTTAGTGTGTGATTTTTTTTTTTATTTGCAGGAAATGCTTTTATATCATTTTCACCTCTAGAGGAGTTACCAAACAAATGGGAAAATGTTGCAGAGAGAAATTATGACGTATAAAATTGCCATAGGAAGCTGTTTATTACAGGGTACTGCATTGCATATTCCTTCAGAACGTGCACATTTTCTCGAGTAAATGTACGTATTCCCATAATAATGAAAACAAAAAATTATAAAACAGATTACAGGCCTAAAAACTTTAGTTACTTTTAAGACTATAACTCCCTAAAATTCCGACAATAGAATGACCAGACAGACACCCGTGTTTCTCGAGACAATTATTCACTATCTATAATCTATTTGGTGTTTGTATATTGGTGTCAAAAGCTTCTAAATCACTGATAGGAAGAGCCGCTAACACGTACTTGACACTGATAAGGCTGACGATAATGCTACTCTGATTCAACAATCGGTGGTGAGAAAAGTGACGACAAAGAGGGAATGATGGATGACATCTACAATGGGAGTGGAGGAGAATGGGGCGAGAAAGAACGACTCCAAAACAGGCGAAAGAATGTGATGTGGGACAGAGAGAGAATAATTACTCAATAGGTGGGAATGAAACGAGAAAAAGAGAATGACTCCACAGCAGATGGGAATGCAAAGACAGAGTGAGAATGACATCATATTATAGGTGGTGATGTAATAAGAAAGATAAAGAAAACTCTACAATAAGTGGGAATGCAGAGAGAAAAACAGTGAGAATGCCTCGACAACAGGTGGGAATGTGATGTGTGTGTGTGAGAAAGAGAGAGAGAGAGAGAGAGAGAGAGAGACTGTTTCAGGTAAAAGCTTATGATGAAAGCTGCAACATGATATATTTAATTTTCCTCATGTTTAGAACTCTATAGGCCTTGAAATGAATAAACAATTATTATGTAAATGTTATCACACTTGGCGGGCCACATTCGAATGAAATTCCGAAAAGTTTCTTCACAAGTAGCATTTTATCACCGCTTACTTTTATTAACCTCGCCTTTCGAGAAAGTGATTGATTAACAAGATTCATAAAGCATCGAGATAAAAGGATTTATCAATATTGGTATCGGACAAGAATAAAAATATTGGTGTTATCTGATGACGTCATACTACAACTATAATTCAGCCTGTAAATACACGATGATTTGGTTCTTTAGAGCTGACCAAGATAGTTCTCCTCCTGCTTTAATTCTCTCTCTCTCTCTCTCTCTCTCTCTCTCTCTCTCTCTCTCTCTCTCTCTCTTACGACGGCAGTAACATGTTCTCTACAGCACTAGTTTTTCTATCACCCAATTTGAGCAATTTGGATGTAGTCAGTACTTGGATGGGTGATCACCAATAGAAAAAGTATGCCAGCCCATGGCTCCCTATTTAACTTAAACTGATCATGGTATCCATTCCCTGGAGTACCGACTAACGGGTAATTGGACAGATCGAACTACGGACCTTTTAAACGGGAGCCAAGTGCTTTGTAACTGAGCTATGGGCCCCATCTTGAAGATAAAAAGAATGTCACCGAAATAATTGTAATATATATATTCTCTAGGCAACAGTAAAGCACGACTTGACAAGCCATCTGGATTTTTGTTATTTTTGATTGCTCACTGCTCCATAGGCCCTGCAGCCATGTATGGTTGAAGAAGAAGAAGAAGAATATCACACATGCTAGAACTGGTGGCCATTATCCTACAAGCCACCTTACTACAAGCGAAGTTCCCAGCTTCACGAGCTAAAAAATATGACCTGTATTTTCAACAGTACTGCCTTGATAGTATTAAAAGCTGATTGCAAATTAGAAATAGTCCCATACACAACGAGAGAACTGACGTCTTTATCCTTTCTCTCTTCTCATATCCAACAAAGAATACCCAAATGAAAGCCGACTGAACGATTTCTTTTTTTGAGGGAAGCCAAAGACCATAAGGGTTTCAGTTTAGTACAGAGTTCGGAATTCAATGCACATAAAGGAAAAGGTGCCACATCTTAAAGGCTTCCACTGTAATGGGTATGTGAGTATGGGAATGCTGAAACACTGCCAGATACACACCATTTTCTACCCCCTGGATACGTTACCTTAATAAATACCTATACACAATTATTATTATTATTATTCAAAGTGTGCACAGACAGTAATGGAAGAAGCCGCAAGGCCAAGGAATTTCCTAGCAAAATTCTTCAGAACTGAATGATCACATATGAAAAACAGATAAGAATTAAACCAAGGTCACTTGAGAAATATCAATACCATAACTGATAGAATTAATAAGTAATAAGTGAATGAGAAGAAATAAATAAAATAGCAACTACAATGAATAAACAAAGGCTTGAAAACAAATGAGCCAGGAAAGAAAAGAGTGCAAGCGAGTATCCTCAAGTAAGGAACCTTAAACACAAGACCGGCAAAACGATTGTCTTCGGAGGCTATTATAGACAATACCAAGCTCTAACGACATTGGCAACATGGTTAATCCTTAGGACATGGTAACCACATGAAACCCTACTCCACTAATGCCATAAGGATCTAGTCATGAAAACCATAACTGAAAAGAAGGGAATAAAGAGCAAAATTATCTCGGTAAAAACTTACTTTCGTTAAATTATTCCTTCGCCATTGATTGATTAACGATGACTCCTGACTAGCAAGAAACGGAGGGAAGCTTTTTGCTTAATCTAAGCAAGGACTTAAGCTACTTGGTGGTTAGTCGAATATAATGGATCATAGTCAGCTCGGGGAGGAGTTTTGATGAAAACAGCAAGATCAATAATTGCTAGTGGTACTCTCTTTAAGGACAGAGGCATTTGGTCGAAAAGAGCATATAAGCAGAGAGAGAGAGAGAGAGAGAGAGAGAGAGAGAGAGAGACTTGTTTTAATGCCCTTGCTTATCTGTGAATGTGTTGTTAATGTCATTAGTGGTTTATCCTTTACTAGTAATAGTCAAACTTCTTTTTGCCAGAGTTTATTTATC
>NC_089765.1:35974409-36009409 GCF_040412425.1 Macrobrachium rosenbergii
TTCCTTACCTGTCCTTCCGCCTTCCTCCACTTCGCACGTCGATTCTGAAACCAGGTTTTCACCTGTACCAAAAATGAACGAATTAGTAAACTAGTAAAAATAAACATGATAAGGAAGTAACATGATGCATTCAAACACTCACAAACACACACGCATGCGGAGGAACCCACGAGAAACTCTTGAGCTTACAGGAAAAATTAAGCATGGAGCAAAGAGAGGGATTAAAAGAATACAGGTACAACCAGGTATAAGAAATTCAAGTAACAGAATTCACGGCCGTTTTACACAAGCAAGAGAAAGCCAGGCCAATCATTTAATAAATCCATTTATCTTGATAACGGTCGCTGATACGAGCTCTCTCATGGATAGCGATTTGTAATTAGGTTGCTATCTCAAAGCGGCAAAGGTCTTACTATAAAACAAATGGTCCTTTTCAGTTTGAGCCTAAATGCATAACTAAGATTTTCTTAAGATCTGGGATACGCCTGCTATTTAATTTTACCGAGAGATCGACGAGAGGAGGCTGAAATAGGTCTTTATATAGGATTTTAGAGGCAGGATTATGCTGTGCCAAGAAGCGTGGCAGAGAGGAAATTCTCAGCAAACGACCACTAACAGTTGAGAAACAGATAACAAAAGTCTTAGGTAATAAAAGAAGCAAAACAAAACAGAAACTATTCCTCACAGCACAAGATGAAACAAACAAAGCAATAACAGTAAAAGAACAACAGCAATATATTCTTCAGTAAGAGATCAAGAGCAAGAGATAAGAGGCTAATCTTGTATCACAGCTTAACAGCTTGTACAATGCTACCACCAACTTCAAATCTACAACCCACTGTCCTTATGACAACCATTCCCCATCCCACAACGAAAAGATTTCATAATCTGATAGATTTGGTATTGAACACAAAACCTGAATCTTGTCTAAAATTGGTAAAACAAAGGCCATGCAATAAACCGATGTAATCTCTTTAAAACTGAGGAGCTTCGGGCCAAGCTTTAAAGAGCTACTTTTTTATGACGCTCAAATACTGTATCTAGAGGCTAGTGGAAAAAGGACCCAACTAAGTCTAGGTCCTACTGACCCTAGAAATTAAAATGCCCTCGTTAAGCACTGACCTGCCTCTCTTGCAGACTGAGTTCCCTGGCTATCGTCTTCCTCTGAGGGGGCGTGATGTACTTGTGGACATGAAACCAGGCTTCGAGGCGTTTCGTCTGGTCTCCTGTGAATCGGACTTGGCCCCCTCTCCTTCGGGATCTGTTCACGACGTGGTATGGAATGCCTACGCTGTTCGCTACGTGGGGCAAGGCTGAGAAAGAAGGGGGTAAACAGAGCTCTTAATCAAACGCAATATCAAACATCTGCAGAGAATAAGAGACCTGAGGAAAATTTTGGTTAGTAATTTTTGTTGTATTCTCTTTTACCACAAAGAATAATTTCTTTGAAATATGTTCTCCAAATTTAACTTAACCAAATCATGAAGCTGAGTGAGAAAAATTTTAGTCAGGAAAGAATTTTTCGAAATTTCTTTAATAACAAACAGTTATTTAAGTGGATACTACAACATTTTTGGCAACATTGACCATGCTTGTATGACGCTTATTTTGACTATCAAATCAATCAAAAACAAGAATTAAGCCCAAACATATTATTGAAAGTTTCATGCCTCTTCTTTGTTAAAAAATGCCTATGAAAATAAATATGATTCCTAGAAGTCATGGAATTCTAAAAATAAAAAATATGAGAAATAATGATTAAAAAGCCACAATAATATAATTGATAAATTGAAATACAAGAAAGGGGATAAAAACGTTATCCTAAGCTGAAGAGGACCGTTGCAAACGGTCGAACTCCCCTTCTGTGTAAACTTTTATGTCTTAAAATGAATAATCAGTGCAGATAAGAATGTTCTCAAACAGAGTTACATTGTGCCTTACCTTCGACTCAGATCGCACGAAATTATCTTATAGCCTGTACTCAACATCTTTGTAATTAGTGGAGCTTTTATTCAAAGAATGTTTATCTCAATTTTTTAAAAGTAATTTCATAAAACAACCGTTCAAAGAAACACTTACGTGCGATGACTTCACGCTCGTCGTTATGAAAACTAAAATTCAAATTATACTCAATGACACACCAAGAATGATAATATAATATATATTCCGAATTAGGTGTGTTTCGTGTTTTCATTGGCTTCTAAAGGACCCATTAAGCTAACTGCGTTGTTGTACGGTTTAATGACAAAAAAAAAATTTTCTTTTTTTTATCAAGTAGAATTATTACCAATCTGATCTCATATAGCTAGCTTATGTACGGTTGTAGGATTATACGTGAATTCGTGTATGTGTGATGCATATACCTACATACGTCGTATGATGCATGCGAGCTTGTGTATGATGTACTATTAAAAACAAATTAACTAGACCATTGAGCTAACATTCCTAAATCCCACAGGTCTGATCCAAAGGGTTGGTTTTTAGATCTTAATCTGTATGCTACAACTTCGATTTTAACGACAGTATAAACGGAAAATGTTGGAGACAGACAACATTTTTTTAAAGGATTTGTTCTCAAAGTTTGACGAGCTGCTGGCGGAAAAGTACAGTTACTTAAAATATGTCTACATTTAAATATAGTTTTGTATTCTGGGACTGAGTAGCTAGGGTTATTTATTGAAAATACTCAACAGCCAAAGGACTGTGACAAACACGATGACGGAATTGAACTACTTATTATATACGTCGTTCTTGTTGGAATAAAAAAAAAAAAAAAACAGAATCCAACTGTTGGTTTAATTTGATTTAATGAGAGTAGTTGGAGATTTGTTGCATTATCGGCATCGGAATTTCCCTTGACGTCCGCATGATCGGGGACCCATCCTGATTCAACATTTATAGCAGCTTCACATTATAATTCGGGGAATGA
The DNA here is from genome assembly GCF_040412425.1 of Macrobrachium rosenbergii. NCBI lineage: Eukaryota > Metazoa > Arthropoda > Malacostraca > Decapoda > Palaemonidae > Macrobrachium > Macrobrachium rosenbergii. The sequence continues at coordinate 35,977,339 of NC_089765.1, forward strand.
AACCTTAATCTGCTGGACGCTGAAATTTTTGGGACACTAATTTTGATAGGCTTCTCAGCTCACTTCTTTGAGTCACTGAAAATTACATCTTTCTGTGGTGGCATGTTTTTACTAATCCTAACTGGCAGACAGTTCAGTTGTGAAAACTGAACCATTATTGGGTAAAGAGAATTGATTTGTTTCATTAAATGATATTGCAGCAAACCCTATATCATGCAGCAAACTGAAACCGTCATTATAAATTGCATAGTGTGGGCCCTTCCGTCTGACATACCCTCGTCTGAGCGCATTACTTGCGTGGTTAGGTGGATATGCATAATTCGTGGGTAGATGCTGTAGTACAAGAGTGTATTGTCACGCATGTTATCCATAATCTAAGTTCTAGCGCTGTAGGAAACATTCACTTTACTTGTTCCGGTTACTAACTCGCGATGAAGAGAAAAATGTTTAGCCAACGACTTGCAACGGTTTGTTTGTCTTGGGAAGACGAACGCTCAAAGTAGAGATTTTGAGTCCGTTGTGTATTGGATTCAAACTTTTTTTTTTAATGTGCTGTCTGTCGCTGCGCTTTCATTTAGCGTTCGTAATTTAAAACAGGTTAGTTACTTTCTTATGAAATAGGTTATTTATTAGGTTTTAAGCCTTTTTCAGTTCCTCATTGGACGGGTGGGTATCGTTCTCAGCTAGCACTCTGCTGATCCCGCGTTCGATTCTCCGACCGGCCATTGAAGAATTAGAGGAATTTATTTCTGGTGATAGAAATTCATTTCTCGTTATAATGTGGTTCGGATTCCACAATAAGCTGTAGGTCCCGTTGCTGGGTAACCAATTGGTTCTTAGCCACGTAAAATATATCTAATCCTTCGGGCCAGCCCTAGGAGAGCTGTTAATCAGCTCGGTGGTCTGGTTAAACTAACGTATGCTTAACTTTTTAAGCCTTTTCCTTTTTTACTTTTCTGTATTCATTGTATATCTTCCAATTTAAGTGTGTATAATAAATTACAACTACTGTTCGGCTGATAAGTATAACTTTTCTCATTTTAAGTGCAATATATTTTTGTCTGGTTTATTTATAAGCTACGATTTCTTTTGGTTTTCTCCATAAAATGACGAGGCCCAGGTTGTACGATTCCTAGATTTTCTGGCAAAACCAGATTTAGCAGACCATCAGAGAGCCCTCGTAGTCACGTGCTTATACATCTCTCGCGTCAAGGTCTACTCAGATAATAGCTGTAGACCTTGACTCGCGTGTTATTCGGCTCCGACCCCGCACCCGGTCGACCACTTGTACCTATGTAACAGACCCAGGACCTGCCCAGACCACAGGTAACACCAAAACGGGTCAGTGCCGCCGAAAGTGTGTTTTTTTCTAGAAGCTTTCTTATGACATCCGGGGTCAGACACACTCACAATAGACACAAGCAACCCCTTGAAAATACACCTTTCAACATCCTGATGGTTCCTCAAGATCAGTGGTTCTTAACCTTTTTATTACCACGCTCCCTCTAAGAGTTGGTCCTCCCCCCCCCAACGCCCCCCTTGCATCTATGAGTAAAATTCCCTCCCAGATTTAAAGAATAATGAAAAAACAGAGAAAGATGAACTTGTGAGATACTTGACACTGCTTCTTATCTACTAGACTTTGAATGCTCGGTTGAATTCCAAAGTGTGCACAGCATAAGTCCCCTTCAACATTCAGCCTGTTTCTGTATTTGGTCTTGAGAGCAACGAGCGTGGAAAATGCAGCTTCACAAAGATACATGGATCAGAACATACTTAGTATCCGAACGAGCACAACTAGAGTTGTAGACTATAGGAAACTAACGTTATAAGGCGATACTTTTGCATTTTTTCATAAACTTCTGAATGTTAGTTCCTCACTCTTGTTAAGAGAATAACTAACATATCTATACCCTGTATAATCTTTTTATTGACTTGTCCCTGCTTTCGAGTGGTTGGGCCTAATCTTTTATAAAACCTCTTAAATCTATACCACTGTTTTGGTACGTCTACTAATTCTTCAACTGAGTTGGATTCCAGGTGCATATTTTCCTTTATAATCCCCATCTGTCATTTATACAAGCTTTCTTTGTAAACTTATTGTTGTATTTCTATCAGTCTGCTAAGTAAAGGACAATAAGTCGAAAGGCCTAGCACCACTCCGTCGTATGTGTGATATAAATATATATATATATATGTATAATGTGATATATATATGTATATATATATGTATGTATATATATGTATATATATATATATATATATATATATATATATATATATATATATATATATATATATATATATATATATATATATATATATAGAGGCAGTTTTTCTAACGGTATGGTTTCAGAGAAAAACACGACGATGATCACCTCCATATTCATATTTTAACCTTTGAACACAGGATGTACTCGTAGTGCAGAAAACTTCCTAAAAAACATTAGTCGCTTCATTAACTTACACAAAAGTTTTGTTCACGGCCTTTGTTACCTCCCCATCACAGTGCACTTTTAACATCTGACTTGCATAAGCTCTCTTCCCAGAAATCAAGGTTCTTTCGTTACAATGCCCCTTGCTGTATATTTAATCCTTACACACACTCACACTATATACATATGTATATAATATATATAACATATATATATATACAAATATATAATGTTAAATGCCAGTGCTACTAAGGGATTCAGAGCCGATGAAACACGGTTTTTCGGCAACAACTTTTTACCAAAACATCGGATAAAGGTGAAAGTTGGCAAGTGTATATTTTATAACCCTCCCTTATTTTTACAAGTATTATTTAGTACCTAAGTTCCATAGTTTTGATATTTATAGAGTAAAATGAAGTCGCCGATGCCGGAACCGAGGAAACCACAGACAAGGATCCTAAAACAATTCGTCACGTAAACGTAACATGACGTTATGAGGCTCCGCCCATCCACTAGTTTGGCGGTGAATGGATATGCTTACAATCTAGGCTTCAACAAATTCGATAACGGCCAGCAGGATATGGAATTTTTCCCTTTGGTTGCAAGACTGCATTTGTGCTACAGCTTGCCACTTTGTATACAAGCGAGAAGACCCGTAGCAAGATTTACTATAGCGTGAATAGGTAATTATTTCTATAGTGGGTAATATTTACTTGGCCACCCCAGAAGTGTGGGCAGGAGCTGTTGTTAGACAATCCAGCCCTCTTCCTCGAGAGTGATGATGAAGACATTTTGTAAATAAATTATGTATAGTGCTAGACGTAGGCTATTTGTATTTCTAAAACATATTTATTAAAACAATTATTATAACAATATGTTCTTCATTCAAACTGATTCCAATATAGTTTCCTTTCCATGCATATTAATATAAAACATGTTACATTTGATTGATATTAAGCAGGTAAATAACAGCTTGCTCTCAAAATCTTGACTCCTACCATTACCTTTTATTTGCAGCGAGTAGGATATACGAGCGCTGTTTAGGGTGCTATATATGAATAAAAAAAAACAAAGAAAAATTACATTAACTGAAATAAAACGACGGCGTTGACCTTTACACCTCTAACAGTTGAGAGAAATGAGGTATCATTGCTTTTCATTTGAATTCTACTTCTAGTGACTGCTCCTGACTTGCTACAAATAGAAGGCTATAGTGTCGAAGCCCCAGGTAAAACAAAACGGATGGTCTTTTTGTATTCCCGCCCTGAATAGATGTAGATCTAACAAATGAACTATGGACTGGTTCATTATGTGGATGAATTACATACACTGAATTATTTGTTTAGTAGAAACAATACGAGTATCAAGAAAATGGAAGAATTGAAAGCTAACAACTTAGTCCCAACAACTGCTGTGGAAATTGCAATGAAACCTCCACAAAATAATAATAATAATAAAATGATTGAGAATGCTCGCCATCATTGATATCGCTGAAACCTAGGATGGGTACTAATATTAATTAGTGAATATATCATCAGCAAGTGGGCAGAGCCACAGTGAAGAGACGTTTTCCCAATATGTAAACTTCTCTTCACTGTGGGTGGAGCCTCTTGACGTCATGGGTTAACGTCATTATTATGTTCAAAACCCTAACCTGCGATTTTGATGGCTCTGACAGAGGAAACACACTTTTACTCTGATAATTACCAGAACTATTGAACTTAGGTACTAATTAATACTTGCAAAAATTAGGTGGGGTAATAAAATACACGCTTCCCAACTTTTACCTTTATCCGATGCTTTGATGCTCTGAATCCCTTAGTAGCTAAATACTCGTATTCTAAATATGACCAAAGGGTATTACATCAGAATCTCTTAAGTTTATTATTAAGTCACTTTGAAATACACAAAAGTGTGAACTAATCATCGACTGTATTTTTTGCAATTTATCATTTAAATAAAATAATCATCAAAACTAATCTCTGCATCATTCCAATATACATACCTTACTACTATTATTGCTACTGTTGTTGATTATCAACAAGGGATGAATATTTTTTGTTACTTATAAAACTTGATTTGTTATTTACCTGTATCGAGCACATGATAAGGCAAAGGAACAAAAGGCCCTGTAGTCGCCATTCCTCGAAGCTGAGCCTCTAAATACTGCCTCCACATTAGGCTATAGACGCTGTTCCCCATATCCAACCCGGGGTAATCGCGCCCCTGACTATTCAGAGACTTTTCGGGCCTCTGTTCAAATCCATCACTAACAGGATGATTATTTGTGGTTGGATTAAGGCGGCTTTGCCCTAACGCAGACTCATGTTCCCTGAGCAGCGTGTATTCGTGACAGGAGTCGTGCAGTGTCCCATTTTGCGGTACTTCGTTTGGTCGAACCGGAACTGGTCGTAATACACTGTGGTTGGTCATTTTTCGTCTGGGAACCCCCGATTCCTCTGGCTGGGACTTTCTCCTCACCGACAGGTTTATGATGGACGTTTCTTCATGATGCTCAGCAGTACCTGAACCGTGTTCTATAAATGTGTTCCGAGCATCCTGTCTATTGGCGCCATTTATTCCATCGCTGCGCTCGGTGGGTTGATCTCTTGTGATCTCCCTTATTTCTACGTCACCTCGTACAATGACTTTTGACTGGCTGAGAACCGGAATGATCGAACTGGCCTCCTCGGCAAGAGTCGTCTTTTCAACTTCAGGTGAGCGTACAGGTGAAACTGAATGAGTAATGTCACGGGCATCGTTACTTGCCAGTATATGGTCGATGGTGTATCTGGTGACCATTGTGTTCTGAGGTTAGTTCCAGTTTGACAAATATCAGATAATCAGTTTCCTCTTTCTTTTGGAAAAATCATAACTATAAATCTCCACTATCGCTGAAGTGACTGAAATCTGGCACTTTTGTATGAAACTAAGTAAGGTATACAACTGAAATCAGTGAAATTTTCAAAGAGCTGCAAATCAAAGCTCTCGAGCGAAATTGGTCGTCAGCATATGTTCTACTGCAAGTCGAGGAAGTAGAATGATCCGCCTTGCCCGATTACCAATAAGCGGAGCACTAGTTGTGTATCTGCAAAGCATTTCCGTCATCGGGTTATGTATCAGGCATTTCGACGCTGAATGGAGCCACAGAGCGCGAATGCACACGGTACCTATGGATAAATGTGAACAGACAAGTTTCCAATATTATCGTTCAGCAGAGAAATGGAAGAAAATCCCCCGAATGAATTAAACTAATGGTTCGTTGGGCTTTAAACAATATGGCAACTTGGCGGCTGTTATCATTATTTGAAGGGAAGCGATAACAACCTCACACAGCCATTTATTGTTTATCTCTTAGAAATAGTTTAATCCGGTTTCCGTTGCCAGTGTGCTATTTTTGGCAAAATTTGTGCATCCGGAAGCCAGGGAGACACTGCAAGGCGAGCTTTTGCATTGGGCAGATTATTTTTTTCAAGGCATGGGCAGCCTAGCGCTCTTTTCTAGGCCATACCAAGGAAAGAAAAGGGGAAAGGAGGGAACTGCATGAATTGAATTCACAATATATGAAATACATTCTTGGAACTTCATTGAGCATATAAAAAAAAAAAGATTCACAGGTAGAAAATGTGAAAATTACGTTCGGACATTGTTCTCTCTCTCTCTCTCTCTCTCTCTCTCTCTCTCTCTCTCTCTCTCTCTCTCTCTCTCTCTCTCTCTCCAATGAGATAAAATCCTAGAAATCTTGACCAATCCTTTCTCCCTCCGAAGTAAGTAGTGAAATTTTCTAAGGTGGTGTGAGTTGTTTTAGGAGTGTTAAAGGAAAAATACACCCATATATTGAGTCTAGTAAAGACCCCAGACAAGACAAATGATGTTAGGTAGATATTCAAATTACTGTACACATACTATTACTGTATTAGTTTTTTTTTATTTTCTAAAACATTTCTTTAGTTTATTCTGCAGGAAACTGAAAGTCTGCTGCAGAAACCCCGGTATCTACTTTTCGGGTGGCTATGTCATATAAACACTAAGCATGTCCTAAGCTTGAGGCTGTGTAGAATATTGTCAAACTATTTAGGTATAAACGATTTCTAATTCCATTTGGTAACCGGTTTGTGATATTGTTTATTGCAAGACGGAACCATGGTTTCTTGTGGGAAACCATTTACAAAATCAAGTCTCAAACAATGTAATCTATTTGCACATGAAAAGTGCAGGCTGTTAAGATTCTCATGAATAAAAGTAGGCTGACTCAGTCACCATTGTTGTATGGTGTTATCAGTGTAGCTAATCCCCGGGTAGTATCATAAGCCTTTTTGATGGAAAACAAAAATCATTTATAACAGTTGTCACAGTTCAAATACTTTTCTATTATGAAATTATTTTTTCTTGAACGAATTCCGTCTACTGTATAAATTTGCCATCTTTAAGAAATCAAGACTTTAACAGTATATATGAAGTCTTTTCTTTAGATAATCCAGTTCACGGGCCATTTTATGTTTTTGACGCATCAGCTCTTGGTAAATTTCCAGACATGGGAATTTCTTTTCCATTTTTGAGTGAAGAATTAGGGAAACACTTGTACGTGGCATTGGTAATTATATTTTTTTATTTATCGAGTGGTTTCACTGGCTTCTGTTCAAAGATCATAAGGAGGAATTTGCTTGATGAATAAAGCGTATTTTGTCCAATCTACTGTGTATTTATTGTGTGGGATGGAATTACTGAACTAGGCTTGGAAGTAAGTTATCATCGTTGGATAACGATCACCAAAATATAAATCTTCAGATACATACCACTTAAATATGTTTGCTATAGCAACGGAGCACACAGCGATGTTAGAAAAACAAGCGAGTTCATAATTTTCTTTTGAACAACTTAAGTTGTTATCTACTAGAGTCTAAACGTTTTCTTTCCTTGTCAAATCTATCAACACACCAAGTAGTAATAATGAATGTGGTGATAAATGTATTATTTTGCGTATTACAAATGGTTATTGTCAGTATGCGGGCCTTTTTCTGTACTAATTAATTTTGTTAGTTGTTATTTTGCATTAGTTAATTATGTTAATTGTTATTTTGCATTTCAGCCATTTGGGCAGTGTTTAGTAAGGACGTTGTTTGTTCTCCTCACCGGCCTGTTTGTGCGAAACAAGCAATTAATTGTTTCCAGCTTTCTCTTTTCGAGTGTTGGCGTCTTAGCAACCCCTCAACCCCCACCTCCTCGGGGAATTTATGTCTTGACAAGTGAAAGACGGACAAAAGTCTGTTTTCTGAGCCATCACCTCGAGAGGTCACAGAGTTTCCTGTCGCTGCTGCTGCATTTATTATAATATATACATTTTGGATTACCTGCCCTTGGGGGGTCGCAGCTGTTGGATCTGTCCTTCCCTGCAGCTTGAAGCAATTATTTAACTTTTCATCCGCGCCTCTGTGGCTGTGTGCCCGTCAGAGAGACCTCTCTGATTTTTGGAAAGGTGGATTCCCTTCACCTGTTGAGTTCATCAGTTGGACAGGATCACAGCATTGTTGGGCAGTACTGCTGTCTGGGACCCACTATCCAAGCCCTCCTGAGGTAGCCCCAGACGTGGAGTTGGGCATTGAATTCATTGAGGAGACCTTTGGAATATTAAATTACTTAATCATTAGCTTTTAAGTGGTTAGGATATTCTTTTTGACCCTCTCCTACTTTTTGGGCCCCTTTTATAAGTATGGATGTGTTGCTTTCTTTATCTTGCACATTTGTTGCTTATATTTTGGCATATGATTCCACCCGTTGCAGACTTCATCTCAGGTATGCGAATATTGAAACAAAAGTGATATTGACAGTAAAAAGTGTGTAGTGGTTGAAGCAGGCCATTACAAGTGGCAACCATGACAGGATTATTCGATCTTTAGTATTCGCTTGAGTGTGCAAGATTGACTCTTGGGGTTTTTTGTTAGGCAGTATATTTTCACCTCAAAATTTGTTTAGGGTAACTGTGTGATTTTTTTGGATATATTTTTTTGGGTGTAGCTTTTGAGTATTTTTGTCATTATGGTTACTTTTGATGTAACGGAACTCCTTTGTGGAGAGGGGTGGCAAGACAGGCTTGCAGAACTAAATAAGCAGGATTTGGAAGTGGTTGCCGATTTTTTGGATACTGAATTCCCGATTTCAGTCAGGAAGGGTTTGTTGCTATTAAAAGTGTATGAAAAGGTCAAAGAGAAAAACTAAAGGTGAACAGGAGGTTAAGCAGGTAGAAGAGGTAATATCTGTAGAAGTGTTGGATAGGCAGATAAAACTGAAGCAGATGGAGATTGGTCTGCAAAAGGAGAGGAGAGAGAAAAGAGACAGCATGAGATTGCCATGCAAACTTTAAGAAATAGGGGTTCTTCTTCTTCTTCTTCTCACCACAATGTGTCTGCAGTGCCTGGTATTAATCTGGCTGAGGCATTGAAGTTTTTGTCCCAAACTTTCAGGAGGTTACTATTGCCAAATTTTTTGTGTCCTTTGAAAGGATAGCTGCAAGACTGGAGTGGCCCCGGGAGTATTGGACCACTCTTATCCAAAGAAAATTTTTGGGTAGGGCACAAAAGGTCTATGTAACGTTGGATGAGGATTTGTCATCCGACTGTGACAGTGTCAAGGCAATTGTGTTAAAAGCCCATGAGCTTGTCCCTGAAGCGTATAGGCAACGCTTCAGGAACTTGCAAAGGAATAGGGATCTCACTTTTGTAGAGTTCACCAGGAGTAAAGAACTGGATGCTGGCGACTGGCTCAAGTCGAAGGAAGTGGCTGATTTTGACAAACTGAATGAATTAATGTTGGTTGAGGGGTTTAAGAGGTGTGTTCCTGATAAGTTGAAGGTGCACCTCAAAGAGTTGAAGATTGATACCCTGCAGGAAGCAGCCATCGCTAGTGACGAGTACCTCCTCTCTCATAAGAATTTGACGGGAGATAACCAGAAGCAAGAAATCTGGATGGGTGAAAGTGAGCAGGAGTAATAATAATAATAAGGTTCAGAATAGGAGTAGTAATTATTATTATAATAATTCTCGTGTTTCTGCTAACAGGGGTAACAAGGGTTCAAATTTCATTAACCATGATAAGTTAAAGTCAATGACGTGCTTCTTTTGCAATAAGAAGGGACACATCAAAAGTATGTGTTTTGCCTTTAAGAAGCCACAAAAGGCTAAGGGAAGACCGGCGATGAGTGTGGAGAGGAAAGAGAAGGAATTGGTTCCAACAAACCAGTGACTTGATGGTAGCAAATCCTTGGGGCCCTTTCAAAAATGTTTGTCCTCCGGTAATGTCTCGTCGGGGTATTCAGGTGAGAAAAGGTGTGTGCGAATTTTGCGTGTCACAAGTGCTGCTCAATCTCTGATTCTTCAGGAGGCATTGCCTAATAATTTTGTCTGCACGAATAAGGAATTTGTGTTGTTGAGTGGTTTTCCTGATACGGTTAGGTCATATCCTATTGGGAATTTTTATTTAACTTGTCCTTCCTTTGCAGGGAATTTAAAACTGGCCATCGTTGAAAAATTTCCTGTGAAGGATGTAGATGTTTTAGGGAATGATGTTGCCCTTAAGAATAAGACTTGCCCAGTATTAGCAAATCCTGACAACGAAGTAGCTGTAGTCACTTGTTCTGGGTCTAGAATTGTTGACGCTGCAGGGTCAACAATCGATGTGGATTTGAGTAGCTTAGATCATAGTGATCGCGTAGATGTAGGAGATATTAGTAGTTTGAAGGATAAATTAACTGGTCAGTAGAGGAGCTTATCAGGGCTCAGAAAAGGGATTTTCAGGATCTCCCTACAGAATCAGGTGAAGTATCCGATATGACTGTTCCCAAATTTAAGATAATCAGGAATACCTTATATAGGGTAAGTAGACCCCTTGAATGCTAGTAATGAGGATTGTGAAGTTTTAAAACAGATAAAGGCTCCATTTGTTTACAGGAATGAGCTAATAAATTTAGCCCATAAGAATGGTTTGGCTGGTCATTTTGGCATTCATAAGACGGCTGGTAAGTTGCTTATGAATTATTACTGGCCAAAGTTGAAGGCAGATATAAAGAAATTTGTAAATAGTTGTGTTGTCTGTCATAAGGTCGGAAAACCATTCCAGTCAGTACCCAAAGCACCTCTATGTCGTATTCCTGTTGTCTCTGAATCTTTTAATGGGTCAGTTATTGATATTGTTGGTCCTTTACCGAAAACACGAGTATATTTTAATCACATAATGGATAAGATGTCTCGATATCCTGAGGCAATACCACTATGGAAGATAAAAAGCGTTAAAAATGTTGATGTACTAAATGAATTTTTCACCAGATTTGGGATGCCTAAAATAATTCAATCAGATTGTGGTTTAAATTTTATCAGTAGGTATTTCAGAGGTAAAATGGCAGAGTTAAGTATTAAACATGTGACTCCTTCCCTGTATCATCCGGAAAGTCAGGGAGCTCTGGAAAGATTTCATCAAACCCTGAAGTCTATGATAAAGAAGTATTGTTTGGTCAGTGTGTCTGAATGGGATAAGATATTACCTTATTTGTTGTCCGCTTTTCGTTCTGTCCCAAGTCAGTCTTTAGGTTTCTTGCTTTTTAGCCTCGTGATTGGTCATAGTGTTCGTGGACCTCTTGATGTTGTTAGTGAGTCCTGGGAGGGAGATGTCCCTGAAATTAATTTACTAGATTATGTGTCTAATTTAAGTGACAAGTTGACCAAGGCGTGGAAATTTGCAGGTGAAAATTTATTTTGTAGTCAGAAAAGAATGAAGTACTTTTTTGACAGGAGGGCTAAAGCATGTGACTTTGTGTTAGGCAATAAAGTATTGGTTTTATTATCCATTCCAGGAAATACATCAAGGGCATACCATACCCTCTGAATAGCCGATATACCTTCAAAATATCAAAATTAAGATTCATGCTAATTTACATTCTATAATCATCTAACTTTAGCCTTGCAGGTAAACTTGAATGGTCCGTGGCCCGTAACCACGCCCATTTGGTTTAAAAGGACAACATACGTAACCCATTTAAAGGGAGGCACACAAGTACATGCCTTCCTATAATGTAACAACACTGTTTTTTTTGCCTTTTCTCGACGATATGTTGTGTTATTATCTAGTGTTTTCTGGCATCTCTCTCTACTCAACATTCACCAAAACCACCAAGACGTTGGCAACGACAGCGGAGGGAAGGCGCTCATTGCTGGTTAAACAAAACCTCTCTGCAATGATTTGGCATTGAGATGACACCCCAGCAGTGAGGCACAAAATCGCCGTTAAAAGAGCAAAACAAAACAACGAAATTAGGGAGAAAGAGAGAGGGATGCCGACAGCGGTGGATCTGAACACGTTATCAAGATGAGTTGGTAGCAATAATCTACAGTAAGTGTGAGGACAAGAAAGGTCAACTGGGTATTAAATTATTTATTATTGTTTTAGATTTAGCTGGCCTTGTGCCAGCACGGGCTCTTGCTCCTAGAGCAGCCCGTAACTATTTATTACGTTGTTTTAGATTTAGCTGGCCTTGTGCCAGCACGGGCTCTTGCTTCTAGAGCAGCCCGTAAAGACCTGAGCGCAGGTATACATGGCAGAGTGCGGACGGAAACGTGGTGCCCGACCTCAGATCCTCGTGACCCGCACTCTGAGCAATTTGTTTGTTGACAGACAAACAGATGGTAATTTTGAGAGAGACAATGAATGTACAATGATGAAATGCATATCGACGGAAAGGCCAGAAGATTCTACACATGAATATTTACATGAGAGTCTTGACATATTAAGAAATGCAATGCATGACATGATTGATGCGAAAACGAAGAGACGTCTGACATCTTTACAGAAGTATTAGAATTACAAGAATATTTGTCGTCTATAGAATCAATATACGTTAAAGAATGCTGTGTGTGAGAATAACACAGCATCCTTTAACGTATGTTGATTCTATAGACGACAAATATTCTTGTAATTCTAGGTATGTTGTACCGAAAATTTCAAGCTTTGTTCCGACAAGCGCTCTAAAGCCCCGTTCACACATTCACGTATCAGCCCACGCATGTTCACGCATGAATGGAAACTGGTAGTTGGCAACAGCTTACGTAAGTACTACGAAAAAGTTCCGTAATGCGTATTTAAGATCGTGGACATGCGGGTGGAGTCGGGAGGTCGATCGCACCATCCCAGCATGCGTGGGCAGCCACGTGCGTTTTGTGTTCAAAAGATACGTGTCTGCTCACGTCATCCGTCATTTTGCGTGGTTGCACACGCACCGCGTGGTGCATCCGTGGCGTGGTCTGCACGCCTGCGAACAATGGCGTGGGTCCCACGCTGCTTTCCTGTTCCCGCCAAAACCGCGTGTGTCCCAATGGGTTCGGGAGTAGACGTGGCAACAGCGCCTCGCCCCAGGACCTGAGACGATGAGGCAGCGCTGCGTCGGGTGTATAAAACAGCGTGTAGCTTCAGTTTTTTATATCTATTTTGTGTATGTGTCAATGTAAACAAATGTATATATTTTTGTATTATTGTATGTTTCCATGTAAATACTTCAGCATTAGTATAAGCAATAAACATAATTTAAAAATAACTTTTATTCAATGAACTAAAACCATCAAAGTAACAAAATGAAGTAATAATAATCACACAATTAAGACATATGCAAACAACTATATAGTTGAAAATTAACTTATAGAAACAAATATCTATTTTTTGTATTATCGTATGTTTCCATCTATATATCAGCACTAGTATAAACAATAAACATATAATAGAAAAGTAACTTCTATTCAATGAACTACAAACCATGGAAGTAACAAAATGAAGTAAGGATAACAACAAAAATAAGGAGTAAGTGAAGGTATATTATATTAAAAAAAAAAAAATCTGTACTTTCATATTAAGTTGTTCTTCACTACTGCTTGGTAATGGCCTATATAAAGGTATAAACCATTTCAAAATATTCAAAGTTATAATCTTCCCACGCCATGGAGTAATGCACTAGCCACATTGCAATGCATGTATTTGCTTCTGCGTTAAAAATGTCAGAGTGTATGATCCAGTACTAAAAAAAACATATGCAAACAAATATATAGTTGAAAATTAACTTATATAACAAATGTTTATTTTTGGTATTCTATGTTTCAGTGTATATATCATGGTTGGTATAAACAATAAACATATAATTGAAAAATAACTTTTATTCAATGAACTAAAAACCATTATACTAATAAAATGAAGTAAGAATAATAGCACAAATAAGACATATGTAAAACAAATAAATACATAAATACAAAGGAAAAGTAAACTGTATGGATATTAAAAATTTTGGAAGTCGACATACAAAGAGAAATTATTATAACAAGTATAAATGTATGTTAACAGTAGTTCTCCTTATTTTCAATTGCAATGTAGGCCCTCACAGCTTCCACCAATACCATGTAGTGCACATACTCCACGACGGCCTCCATTACGTTTCTTTGTTGTCTGTGTGCTGGTGTTATAAGGGCAACGATGTCCTCAATGTTCTCCATGTTGATTCAGCAGCAGTGGAATACTTCTTGCTACAGGGAGGCACTGAATGGCACTGAAAACACGGTGCACAGCACGGCCCTTTGTACCTGGCGTATACCGCCGATGTGCGTGGGGATGTTGTGAGGGTGTCGTGAGGTCGTAACGCACAACATTACACATACGGTATACGTGCGTGGGTGTTACTTGCTCTGCCACGCATTACATGTGGGGGTGTGGCCTATTGTCGTGGCAGTTCACGTAAGCAACCCGTCTATCTTGTGCAGTGCGTAGCCTTAACACGCATTACTCCGTACTTACGTTATGGCGTTGTTATGTTGACTTACGGACATCGGCCTTTGACACGTATCCACTTGATCGCGCCGACAAACCCTACTGTATAGCCACGTTTCACATGCGTGAACATGCGTGGGCTGATACGTGAATGTGTGAACGGGGCTTAACTCAAAACACTAATTTTTTGGATTCGAATATTTGCCAAAATTCTAAATATCAAAGGAGCTTCTTGAAACTGCTAATGTGAATGCATATTGGATGCGCCTTTCGCGTGTAATTTTTTTTATGATACGTCAATAATTATACTGCTAGAAGGAATTTCATTAAGAAAAATGCTATTTTCGTGACCTCACGAACGACATACGTTGTATGACATATATATCTTTATCTATTTAAGATTGTAGGCAAAACGAAATTACAAGTTGTTTGTATGATATCTGAGTATCTACCTACAAAATTAAGTGAGTCTATGGTAAATAATAAGACCGCAATAAGTTTGTGACGTCATACGACAGACAGGCATATCGCGTTCTTATGCTCACGTAAAGATGGCAGTGGTATTATAATTCTACCCCGAAAGTATTAAGCTGAAATATTATATACTTTTCTTTATTAATATTTTTGTGTCAGAGGGTATGGTATGCCCTTAAAAGCCTCTTTTTCAGGTCCGTTGAAAGTTTTGAAAAAAGTTAGTGGGGATAATTATTTAGTAGAAACACCTGAAAGAAGGAAACCGTTGAAGGCATATAGGAGGAACGTAAGGTTATTCCAGTGGCAACCGTTAGGCGGGGGGTGGGGTGGGGTGTCGTAAGTCGTAGTAATAATGAACGATTTTCTTTTCCAGAGGGTGAAAATGTTGATGATAATTGTTTTGATGGCATTGAATGGCTGACAGACAATAAGGGTTCTTTGACAAGTAGTGTAGAACAAAAGTCTTTGAAAAAATAGTTATTTACTGTAGTTATAAGGACTTTTTCTCAGATATTCCGGGACAGACATCTGTTCTTGAACATGACGTTACCGTAGATAATGCCTCACCTGTGGAACAATCTCCTTACAGGTTGAATCCTTTTAAAAATGAGGTTGTAGCTAAGGAGGTTGACTGCACTAGCGGATCCAGAAAAATTTCATGGGGGCACCAATTTTCATATAATACACATATATATATGTATATATATGTATGTATACATTTTATTCTTTCTATCTTTATATTTTCATTTGTGTTATTATCTAAATCTTCAATATATATTTTGTAATTTTTTCATGGGTGGGGCCACGTGCCCCCCCCCCCTGGATCCACTAGTAGTTGATTATATGTTGAAGCACGGTCTGATTGAACCCAGCAAGAGTCCTTGGTCATCACCTGTTGTATTGGTAAATAAACCCGACGGGGATTTCAGGTTGTGTTTTGATTACCGTAAGGTGAATGAGGTCACCAAACCTGATTGTTATCCATTACCCCGAAAAGAAGATTGTACTGATAGGATAGGCAAATCAAAATTTATTAGCAAATTCATCTTGTTAAAAACTTATTGGCAAGTTCCTGTCTAAGCGGGCGAGGGCCTTGTCAGCTTTTGTAACGCAGCAAGGGTTATTTCAGTGTCGAGAAATGCCTTTCGGTATGAAGAACGCCGCTGCTACTTTTCAAAGATTAATGAATACTTTAGTTTACGGTTAGAAGGGTGTGTCGTCTATATTGTTCGAGGTTTTGAAAAAGGCAGGTTTGATCATTAATTTAAAGAAGAGTGAGTTTGCTAAAGCAAAGGTGGTGTATTTGGGTCATGAAGACGGTTGTGGTAAGGTTGCTCTCAAGCAAGGAAACGTGGAGTCCATTAAGAATATAGAAATTCCAAAGTATCGGTGGGATGTCAG
Organism: Macrobrachium rosenbergii; assembly: GCF_040412425.1. Classification (NCBI taxonomy): domain Eukaryota; kingdom Metazoa; phylum Arthropoda; class Malacostraca; order Decapoda; family Palaemonidae; genus Macrobrachium; species Macrobrachium rosenbergii. Next base: position 35,993,439 of record NC_089765.1, read on the forward strand.
GATATTCCTTGGTTTGGTAGGGTGTTAGCGCAGGTTCGTGTTATTTTTCTGATATTGCTGAATGTCTGACTAATTTATTGCTTAAAAATGTACTGTTTATTTGGACTAATGAGACGCAAAATGCGTTCAAACAATAAAAACAGGTACTCGTTCATTTTCCTATTTTGAAAGCCCCCGATTTTGGCGTTCCGTTCTCGCTTGCCACTGACGCAAGTGATGCCGGTGTTGGAGCGGTGTTATTGCAGAAGGACGAACAGGGAGTTTCTCATTCTGTTGCGTTCTTTTCCAAAAAATTGTCCCCCACCCAATGCAGGCACTCCACAGCGGAGAAAGAGACTTTAGATTTAGTGTTAGCTGTTAACCATTTTCAGGTTTATCTTTCTTCCACAGGTTCTGCTATTAAGATATCAACTGATCATAACCCCTTGTTTTCTTCAGCAGGTACAAAAATAAAAATCAGGCGATTAATGCATTAGAGCCCCCTGCTACAGGAGTGGAATCTGGAATTTGCCCACATTCTGGATACAGATGATGTAGTTGCCGATTTCTTGTCACGCATTGTTGAATAGGGATATAAAGGTCAGAAATGGTTTCAGGAAGCCATGCAGGTAATCAGGTAATCTCTGTATCGTTCTAATTAGGCATGTGTGCTGACCATAGAGCGTTAATCAGTGGAGTGGCAAGCTCCCTGCCGAGCATGTGACCTTGGGCGGCCATATTGAAAGGTCTCGGTCCAGCTCATAGTAGTATGCTTTATTATTATTATTATTACTACCATCTTGTTTACTATTATTATAATCTTATATTATTATTATTATTATTATTATTATTATTATTATTATTATTATTATTATTATTATTACTTGGCCCAATTTCACAGAGAAAAATTACCATTGTGTTCAAGACCTAAGCATCTGCTCTTGGATCTAAGCAGTGTTTAGCATAAATGGTTCCTATAAATTACAGGACTTTCTTTGCATATAGTCGGTAAACACAAACTAAACAGTAATGTACAATCACTAAACACTAATATTCACAATACACTTACACTCACTAAACACACATTTACTATACACCCACACTCAAACTCAATAACACTAAACACACACAGAATACTCAACACTCACTAGGAACTCACTATACACTACATGCTTACTAAACACTCATAATACACTAAACACTCAATAATTACTCACTGTACCCCAAGCACTTGGTAAACATTCACTAAACACTCACTCAATACTAAACATTCATTAAACACTAAATCACTAAGCATTCACTAAACACTCACTTACTATACACTAAACATTCACTAAGTACTCACTATACACTAAACACTCACTAATCATTCACTAAGTACTCACTATACACTAAACACTCACTAATCATTCACTAAGCACTCACTATACACTAACACTCACTAAAACAAAAGCACTCATTAAACACTAAATACTCACTAAACCCTAAATGCTCATTAAATCCATAACGCTCATCAAACACTAAACAGTCAATTAACATTCACTGATCACTCACTAAACACTTACATACTAAACACTAATTTTCACGAGACATTCACTTGACACTCATTAAAAATTCACTGAATACTAACTAAACATTCACCAAACACTAACATTTACAAAACATTCACTAAACCCTAAACAATCACTAAACATTCACTGGATACTTACACACAACATTCACTAAATTCTGACATTCACTGAATACTTACACACTAAACATTGACTAAACACAAACATTCACTAAACATTTACTAAACCCTAAGCGCTCAATAAACACACACTAAACATTCACTGAATGCTTATGCACTAAACATTCACTAAACACTAACACTCACAAATTCACTAAACCCTAAAGACTCACTAAACATTCACTGACTTACAAAGTAAACATTCACTGAATACCTACACACTAAACATTCACTAAACCCTAAACACTCACTAAACATTCAATGAATACTTACACATTTAACATTCACTAAACAATAATATTCACAAGACATTCACTAAACACTAAAATTCACAAGACATTCACTACACTCCCTAAACATTCACTGAATACTTCCACACTAGACATTCACTGAATACTTATCCACTAAACATTCACTAAACCCTAAAAACTCAATACACTAAACACTCACTGTACCCCCAAACACTCGGTAAACATTCACTAAACACTCACTTAATCCTAAACATCCATTAAACACTAAAAAAAACCAATAAGCATTCACTAAGCACTCACTATACACTAAACATTCACTAAGTACTCGCTGTACACTAAACACCCACTAATCATTCACTAAGTACTCACTATACACAAAACACTTACTAAACTCAAAACACTCATTACACACTAAATACTCACTAAACTCTAAATGCTCATTAAATCCTTAACACTCATCAAACACTAAGCAGTCAGTGAACATTCACTAGTCATTCATTAAACACTTACACACTAAACATTCACTAAACACTCATAATTTACTAAACACTCATAATACATTAAACACTTACTAAACACTCATAATACACTAACCACTCACTTTACCCCAAACACTCGGTAAACATTCACTAAACACTTAATCCTAAACACTAAACAACCACAAAGCATTGACTAGCAACTCATTATACACTAAACATTCACTAAGTACTCACTATACACTAAACACTCACTAATCATTCACTAAGTACTCTTTATACACTAAACACTCACTAAACCCAAAACACTCATTAAACACTAAATACTTACTAAACCCTAAATGTTCATTAAATCCTTAACAGTCATCAAACACTAACAGTCAATGAACATTCACTAATCACTCATTAAACACTTCACACTAAACATTCACTGAACCCTAATTTTCACAAGTCATTCACTACACACTCACTAAACATTCACTGAATACTTACTAGACATTCACTAAACACTAACATTCACAAAACATTCACTAAACCCTAAACACTCACTAAACATTCACTGAATACTTACATGCTAAACATTCACTGAATACTTACACACTAAACATTCACTAAATGCTGACATTCACTGAATACTTACACTAAACATTGACTAAACACTAATATTCACTAAACATTTACTAATGCCTAAGCACTCAATAAACACACACTAAACATTCACTGAATGTTTACACACCAAACTTTCACTAAACACTAACAATCACAAATTTACTTAACCCTAAAGACTTACTAAAAATTCACTTACAAAGTAAAAATTCGCTGAATACTTGCACACTAAACATTCACTAAAACCTAAACACTCACTAAACACTTACACACTAAACATTCACTAAACTGTAAACACTCACTAAACATTCACTGAATACTTACTTATCTAACATTCACTAAACACTCACTAAACATTCACTGAATACTTCCACACTAAACATTCACTGAATCCTTACCCACTAAGCATTCACTAAACCCTAAACACTCACTAAACCATAAACACTCACTAAACATTTACTGAATACTTACTCACTAAACATTCACTAAATGCTAACATTCACTGAATACTTACACACTAAACATTCACTAAACACTAACATTCACTAAACATTTACTAAACCCTAAGCACTCAATAAACACACACTAAACATTCACTGAATACTTACACACTAAACATTCACAAAACAATCACTGAACCCGAATCATTCACTGAATACTTAAACAATAAACATTCACTAACATTCACAAAACATTCACTAAACCCTAAACTAAACATTCACTAAACAATTACTCATAAACATTCGCTAAACACTTACTCATTAAACATTAACGATAACAAAAATTCATAACCGCACTAAGCCCCTATTCAATTTGTGGGTTACCAGACCTTTTAAGATGGTAGCAAAGCTTTGCAGCACCACCCTGGTGGAAGGCCACCGAACTACATAGTACTTGTATAGAGATCGAAACTCTGGGTATATACCGTCTGTGTTTCAAGTGGATCTTGTATTGATCATCCTTGTCATCCCGGGGAGACAGTAGGGAATCTGGGAATTCCGAACATTTCTGGGAATTCCAGAGGTTTCTGGGGATTCTGAAGGCTTCAAGACAATCTCCAGGCTCTGTAGCTTTGAATTTCTTGCACAATACTAAAGAACAGAGTTTAATGGAAAAGAAATCAGAGACGAAAGGCTTTCTTTGGGGGAAGCCCATGTTTTTGGAGGTGAATGAGCCTACATTCTTGGAGATGAATTCCAGAGGCTTCTTGGGCTTCCGAAGGCTTCAAGACAATCTCCAGTCTCTGTAGCCTTTGGATTTCTTGCAAAATACTAAAGAACAGAGTTTAATGGAGAAGAAATCAGACATGAAAGGCTTTAAAGATTTCTCTGGGAGAAGCCCATGTTTTTGGAGGTGAATAAGCCTACGTTCTTGGAGATGAATTCCGGAGGCTTCTGGGGCTTTTAAAGGCTTCAAGACAATCTCCAGGTACTGAACCCTTTGGAAACACCCATTGGATTCTCCAGGAATACTTCAGGAGCTGAAGACTACTTCAAAGAATCCTTGAGTCATGAAGATGTCTTCAAGAATTACCATAAGTCTTCTCTCGTCATCGGGAGATATCTATATATATATCAGTAAGAGGGAATCCCATAAGATTAAAGAAGAGGACTCGTTAAAGTAATGAAACTGCTTATGTATCAGAAAAAGAACTCTGAGTAATGGTTAAAGTGATGTCAAAATAACCTAAAACCTTCGAGATTTTCCTTGAAAACATTTTGGGATCCTTCCGTCTCCAGCCCCTGGAAGAACAAGAGAAATGCCATTTGCGCATGCGTCAAACTCCAAAGTCTTCAGGAACAATCTCCGAGATGCTTAAAATCATCTGGAAGCCTTCAGAGAGAGCAAGTGTCATATTTGAAAAGCTGCATATGAGAAAGCAAAGAGTATGGTGAAGGGAAGGGTCCGACCCAGAGGCTGCTTCCTCGGAGGAAGGCAGGTATCCTGCCAGGCTGGGGAAACGGGCCTGGAGAGGGCCCAAGAACTTCAGGGATGAGGCCCAAAACCCCCAAGGCTCGCCATTCTCAAGGGCAGCCTTGAAGGGAAGGGTCCGACCCAGAGGCTGCTCCCTCGGAGGAAGGCAGGTATCCTGCCAGGCTGGGGAAGCAGGCCTGGAGAGGGCCCAAGAACTTCAAGGATGAGGCCCAAAAACCCCCAAGGCTTGCCAGTCTCTTGAGGGCAGCCTTGAAAGGAAGGGTTCAACCCAGAGGCTGCTTCCTCGGAGGAAGGCAGGTATCCTGTCAGGCTGAAGAAGCGGGCCTGAAGAGAGCCCGAGAACTTCAAGGATGGGCCCCAAGCCCCCAAGGCTCGCCAGTCTCTTGAGGGCAGCTTTGAAGGGAAGGGTCTGGCACAGAGGCTATTTCCTTGGAGGAAGGCAAGTATCCTGCCAGGCTGGGGAAGTGAGCCTGGAGAGGGCCCAAGAACTTCAAGGATGAAGCCCAAAAACCCCCAGGGCTCACCATTCTCTTGAGGGCAGCCTTGAAGGGAAAAGTTCGACCCAAAGGCCACTTCCTCAGAAGAAGGAATTCCTGGAGAGGGCCCAAGAACTTCAAGGATGGGCCCCAAAAGCCCACAAGACTTGCCAGTCTCTTGGGGGCAGCCTTAAAGGGAAGGGCCCGACCCAGAGGCCGCTTCCTTGGAGGAAGACAGGTATCCTGCCAGGCTGGGGAAGCAGGCCTGGAGGGGTGGTTAGTGGTGGGCCTTAAAAATTTTAAGACCTCAGGTTTGTTAGTTATGAAAAATACAAATTAATTTAATAAATCTGTCGTTTGGTCATATACGAAACAAACACTCAGTCTTAACATTAGGATAGACTTACTCTTGGTGGGAGGTAAGTAAATTAACTGACTGGAGGTTTGCCACACCCAGTCATTCTTTTGAATAAGAGAATTCTAAGAAACATGACCTTTATTTGTGAACCTCAGATATATGTATATTCTGGGTTTCAATACAATGTCACAGTTTATTGCATATGTGGAAGACAAGAAGCTATCTGTTCTTATAACAAACCAACGTAGCCACTTATGTAGGTTTGTCATCATTCCTCTCTCTCCTTGCTAAAGAGAGGAATGGATTGCTACTGAAAGGAATCTTACATTAACGATTACTTTAACAGTATGGCCACTGCACTCACCTGTATCATGTCACTTCCAGCTCATGACAGAACCTTCTTCTTACTGCCTGCAGGTAAAGAAGAAAGAAAAGAAAAGAGACCAGTCATCTCATTCATTTCACTTTCATACCATCATCTTCGACTAGATACAAACTGACCCACCAGGGGCACCGGATGAGCTACACAACCTGTTGAGCAGCCACCACTGGACCCAAGGAAAAAGTGTCCAAGGACCTATGGGCAACATCCTTCAAGCAGAAGGAAGTGAAAGTGGTTTGGCGACGCCACACACCAGCTTTCAGAATTCTATGAACAGACATTCTTCTTAAATGCCAATGAGGAGGTTAGACCTCTAACGTCATGTGCTCTTGCCTGCACGACATTGTCTGAAGCTCCTGATGCAGGTGAAAAGGCATGTATGATCATTTCTCATAGCCAAAACAAGACTGTATTCTTGGACACTTCTTTCTTGACCCGGCCTGTGCTAACAAAAAGTCTGCGACAACCCGGTCTGAGATGTTGAGTCCTTTTTAGGGCCATTGTCAACAAAGTCTCCCAAAGAAGGTATAGAAAAGGAGACAAATATTTCATCATGGACTGAAGGATTTCGAGTCTTCGCAACAAATTCTGGAATAAATTCGAAAGCTAAAGACTTCCAGCCCCTGGTGTGTTTGACGTTGTAAGACAGACCATGGAGTTCGCCTGCCCTTTTTGCCGATGCTAGGGCCAGCAAGAAAACCGCCTTGAGGGCCAAGTTCCTATCTGTAGCCTGTTGCAACGGTTCATAGGGGGCTTGAGTAAGACTAGTTAAAACCAAAGCCAAATCCCAACTATGAGGTTTGAGTTTTCTAGGGGAACAAGACTGCTCGAAGCTCTTAAATAACTTAGATATTTCCCAAGATGTAGATATCTAAGTCTTTCATATGCAGAACTAGCGCTAGAGCAGGCCTATAGATGTTTTTCTGCTCTGAGAAAGACTAGAAAATAAGCTATTTCTTGAATAGAAGGTCCAAGTGGGGAAGAACCCTATCTACAGCACCAATCACAGTAGACAGACCATTTTCTCTGGTGCATGGATGATGAAGACCTCTTGATGTATCCTGACATCTGAGATGCTGCTCCTCGAGAAATGCCGCTCGCTCGCAGGAGATACTTGATAGTCACCACCCATGAAGGGATAGGGACTGTACCAATTGATGGTACCTCTCCACATGAGGTTGACAAAGTAGATTGTGCCAGGGAGGTAACTCTCTCGGAACTTCTGACAGCAACGACAGCAGGTCCAGGAACCATTCTACCTTTGGCCACAGAGGAGCTACCGTCATCTTGAGATTCTGGGACCTCATTGCTCTGTTCAGGACCTGGCGAATCGGACAAAACGGAGGGAAAGCATATATGTCCAAATTGTCCCATGGATGTTGCAGGGCATCCTCTGCCACTGAGGCCTTGTCTGGCACCATTAAACTATAGACTTACAATTTTGTGTTATACCTTGTCGAGAAGAGATCTATCACAGGTCTCCCCCCAAAAAGAGAAACAGCCTGTCTGCCACCTCCTGATGCAGAGACCACTCCCTTCCCAGAATCTATTCCTGATGGCTTAACTTGTCTACCACCACATTCCTTTTTTCTGGAATGTATCTGGCCCTGATCTCCACTGAAATGTTTACAACCCACTGATGCAGTTGGACCATCATAACGTGAAACTGTCGAGAAACTAGCCCCCCTGCTTGTTTACATATGCCACTACCGTAGTGTTGTCTGACATCAAAACTACAGATTGACCCATTACCCCCTCCTGAAACTCCTGCAATGCTAAGAATGCTGCCTTCAGCTCCAACACATTTATGTGGAGCTGTTTGTCTTGATGACTCCATTCTCCCAAAATTAGAAGGTCCTCTAGATGAGCACCCCAACCTTCCAGAATAACAGATCTGGAGAGAGCACATGGAGAGACACTCCTACTGTCAAACTGTTGTCGTCCAACCACCACTGAAGGTCTTTCCTTACCTCCAGAGACCGAGGAACTTTGACGTGAGCATGATTTGTTGCTGGAGACCAAAACTCCTCAGTTTCCACTGTAGCGACCGCATCTGTGAGGAACTAATTTCTCTAGAGAAGTTTGTAGACCCAGAACTACTTGCCACTGCTTTGCTGGTTGTGTTTTCTTGGACAGAAAGGACAAGGCATCCCCCCCCACTGGTGGCACTAAGTGGGGAGAGGCGCCCACTCTATCATCTCGTACCCCTGCCTCTGCCGCTATTTCCCCATCCTCTTGCGGGTTGACTCTGAAAGGGCTGCTGTTGGGATGTTTTTTCATTGATGAAGCATGTTGAGTAGGTTTAGGGGCAGGAGTAGCTCTTACCAACTTCTTTTGCAGAGCCTGTTGAGTCTGCCTTGCAACGTTAGACTGACTCACATAGACTTACTAACAGCTTGCTGAACAAGCCTATCGTTAGTATCAGTAGGACATTTATCAATGGCAGCTTCCAACTTCTTAGGTAACAACAATTGAGACTCCAAAATATCCCCATTCCGGAGCAACAATAATGAGTCCTCATCCACCAAGCGGCTTATCTTGACTAGGGCTGCATCCCTTCTCATTAAAATAATATTAGCCCATACGTATGAAATAGCTTTAGAATCAGATTGAAGCAATCTGATAAAAGTTGTCTCATCTACTGAACTCCTTGTTGAATCTGAAGAGGCAGTCTTAGCTACAGCTGTTGACCATAAATCTAACCAAGACGCTGTTTGGAAGATAGAAGAGGCCATCAACTCCAATGCAGCGGCTTCCTGACACATAGGGGTATGAGATTCCATTCACATGCTATGTAGATTGTTTACTGACTTCTGAAGTGCATTTGGTTCGTATATGAAATGTGTCTGGCATCCAAATTGAGGCTGTGCTGGATTTTATTAACTGATAATTGAATATCTTTGTTGGCTTGAAGAATTTCAAAATTATTTTATTTTCTTTTACACTTTTTCTGTTGTGCTGATGTGGTTGAGGTTACAAGAGTTTTTTCTGTCTTGGATTTGAGAATGAATTTACGTTATCATTTATTTGAGGTTGGAGTCTTGTTTCTCCTCTGTCCTTCCTGATGTTTTATTTCATTCTCTTTTCTTGTATCTTGTCATTGGTCTTATGACTGAGAAGGGGTGTCTCCGGGTTTATTTGGTTTGTCAGTGTCTTTTTTTTTTGGTGGCGAGGCACTATTAGTGACCTTTGCTTAATTTTTTTTCCATAGTCCCTGCGTAGCCTACCTGTTCAATCTTCTCATGGTTAGTAAATCAAATTCTAAGGATGAGGACGCATGCCATTCATCTTCAACTTCCTTCACGTTTTATACGGAATCAAAATTGTATTTCAAGCTGGGCAATGGGAATCACCAAAAGATCAATATTATAGGGTAATGAACAAAAAAGAAAGTGAGTAAAAAGAAAAAAAAAAAGGCTAACTAATTTAATTTTGAATTACTTCTTTCAGCTAAGTTACAAGTCAGTTTTAAGTAATGTAGTTGCTCTCTTAATTACCTTCAACCAACAGGAAGGTTGCTAACTTTGTGTACTGTACATAAATAACTCAAAGTGATTAGGAAAATCATTCCATAATCTGGTCACAGCTGGAAGAAAACTTATATATTGGGAAGGGCTGAGAATCGGTTCCCCTACAAATTGCTGCCCTTCTTGCAGCACCTTTTCCTCATACAATCATACCCAAAAGACTCCTTGCACGTAGCCTCTTTCAAACATTCTCTCCCCTGACAAGATGTGCACACAGAGTGCAGATCTACCACTCTCAGGGATATAAATTTGCTACACAGTTTCCCTTTGACAAAACAACATCTAAGTTCAGATCACACACAGGGGCCTCAGAAATAAGCAGAACACACACACACACACACACACACACACACACACAACAGACAAGTGAAGTCGACCACGGGGCTTGCACACCACGATCAAAGGGAGCAAACACTATGACCTCAGTCTTTCAAAATCTTACAAATTCAGCGAGCACCAGGCCAAGGGAGAAACACTAATAAAGAAGGGCAATGTCTTTGCAGCAGCAACACAAAATATTCATGCATGAGTGGCATGCACAAGAAGTGTCAGCACATAACGGGAGAACACACAACCAGTTGTGAATTTGGCTGAGAACACAGGGGAAGAGCTAGGCCATCTCAGGTCATGTGGCTCATAGACCAAACTGATAGGATTTTGTTTTTCTAGCTAGTCAGTGATACCCAAAGCACACCTTGCGCAAGAAACTCCTTTAACAAGAGCATAGGTTTGCATTCCAGTAGGAACAAACACTAAGTGAAATCCTTGAACACTGCCTTTCAACACAAATATACCCACACTTACTTCATTTCAACTTCAGTCATATTTTACTTTGACAGGTCTTGTCAATAAAAATAGGGAAAAATTAAATCTGTCTAACATCATATTATACAAAATTTGTTAAAACCCATAAAACAAAAAACACCTACCAACAATAAAATGCAAATCACATAATGTTAAAATATATAAAATAATTTCATGTATAAAATCATTTAAAGGCTTAAAAATTTTGAAAATATTGTCTTAGTTGACATTCAGGACCCATAGTTCCAGTGTTTCACTGAGTGATTAAAAGGATTTTGACAAAGGAAAAATCTATTTCTGGGGAGGGGCCCGTGTCACCCGGTGAAATAGTCCATTCAGCACTTATTTCTAGGTAATTCCGTTGCTAGATACCAGAGAAAGCTAAATGAAATGCTGGAGTTACTACCCCCAGAGCGAGCTCCATTAGATGGAGTCGTGTATGGAAAAGGGTGAACTACAAAACACGGAACCTTATCCTATAGAGATTCCCAATGTCAAAAGTCCCAACGAGAGGTGCCGATACAAGCCCATGCACTACTCGGGACTGTATACAAGGCAACACTAGCCGCATTCCATGTTAGCACCCACCTCACTAGAATGAAGTTTATCAGGGAGGGAGAGAATGAAAAACAGGGGTGGGTCACCGGGTGACACGGGCCTCCCCCAGAAATAGATTTTTCCTTTGTCAAAATCCTTTTTTCTGGATCAGGGTCCCGTGTCACCCGGTGAAATAGTAACAGAGAAATAAACATCATTCTTATGCTATTAAAGACTTAAATAGAAACGTTGAAAACTAGGAGAATTCTACCCTGAACATTAGTAAGGTCCTCTAAGTTCATGTAATGAAAATAATGTAAGTGGTCACCGTCTAAGATCATGAGCTTAGAATAGCACCTGAATAGGCTTGTATTAAGAAAATACTTCCTGCCTAATAGCAGACCCAATGACAGTGCCCCCGCAGTTTATTCAAACTTGTGTTTGCATAAACATTATTCATATTGTCTCACTTGAGACAATGTGAATAATGTGAATTTGTGACTTAAAGGCTTGTCCCAATGGCTACAAAGTATGTTCCTACTGTTAATGCTAGTGCTGATTGCTACTTAGCATCATGTGATAACATTAGATGATGTGGTGGCACGATAAGATGACATGGAAAGGGTGAAAAGGTTGCTGCCATAGCTCATGCTTTTGGCTCAAGTCAGACAACGGCATCTATAGTCATTCATGATAAGGCATGGATTTTAATCCACATCAAAGACGATACTCCAGCAATGAAGATAACTCTCATCAATAAGAAACAATTAAAAAATGCACCGAAGTTTCTCTGGCACAATAGCTTTCTGTATAGTGTATAATGCTGTACGAAACTCTCAGCAGCGTCCCATGAAGCTTTTAGCCATAGCCCAGTGGTGGTGGCCTGTGTTATTGGCACCTGTAGCAGTGCCAACTGCAAGATCATGACTAACTTTAACCTTGAATAAAATAAAAGCTACTGTGGCTAGAAGGCTGCAATTTGGTATGTTTGATGATTGGAGGGTGGATGATCAACATCCAATTTACAGCCCTCTAGTCTCAGTAGTTTTCAAGATCTGAGGGCAGACAGAAAAAGTCTGGATGGACAGACAAATAGCCATCTCAATTGTTTTCTTTTACAGAAAAACAAAAGGCAAGATCTATAAAGAAATGGTAAACTCATTAATGTATCCTAAGAAAAACCATTGCCTTTGTTCAAAGACCTGAAGAACTTTACTGATGAGAAAATCATAGAATTCAAGGGAAACTCAGTATGGTTTAATTTGTTCAACCAGTGACAATCTTCAAGACATCAAAATCCAAGGCACAAGTGTGTCAGCCAATGAATCAGCAATGTCTGAATTCCCTGTGATGTTGCCGCAGATTATTGAGGCACAGATATTCAGTGTACATGAGACTAGTCTTTACTAAGAGAAAAGGGCAAAAAAATTCATTTATATCCAAGGGGTAAATAGTTATGCCAGGCTTCAATATTGCAAGACTATTGTCTTATGTTGCTGGTGACTTCAAGCTGCTACTGGTTTACATACTGGACAAAATCATTGAAATCTAAGAATATCCTGAAGGCCTCTCTCCCAATTGTATGTATGACAAATCCTATATCCTGAAGGCCTCTCTCCAAATTGTATGTATGATAAATCCTGAGGCTTGGGCAACTTACAATTGAGGATTGGTTCTTCATCCTCATTCACCTTGCTTCCAACACCACTTCTCATGCAATTGATGGACCAGGGAATCATTGTCCTCAAGCACTACTACCTTAAGCATATGCATAGGCAGGGTTGAGCTGCAATGGAACTGAATGACTACTCACATTGTGACTTTCTGAAGGGTTACATATCTACAAGGCCATGCTAAATATAAAAGCCACTTGGAATGGAATTTGGGACATAGGTAAGAAAGGCATCTGGAAGCTGTGCCTCTGTTTTGTTCACGATTTCAAGGGCCTTGAGGAAGTGGTCATGAACTAAGCCTTGCTGAAGTTAAGCAATAAGCGACAGACAGGCATGAAGGGGGATGTTTCTGTCTCATTATCTGAAGTAACCCTGACAAATGAGCTGATGGAACTTCAAAAACAGCAGCATCAAGAAGAAGAGCAGGAACCAGAACCAGACCTGCAATGCTTCACCATGGCAAAATGTAGAGGACATTTCCCCTCTTCGAAAAAGCGCTTGCAATTTTTGAGAAGGTGGTGCCCAATGTTCAGTGCTGTACAATAATTAGGGGGAATGTCATGATGCTTTTGCTCTTTATAGGATCAGCCTACATGAAAGGAAGAGAAAGGAAAGTCAGGGTACTCTTATTGGTTCTTGCAGCACATTAAAAATTGGCAAGAAGAAAGTGACTCACCAGGTGAAGAGATCCTGCTGTCAACATCAACATCAACTTCCAACTCTGACTCATCAAGCATATCAAAATCACCCATCAAGTACGTGTAAAATCTATTTGGTTTTCTTTACATTAGCTACAATCAAAATGTACAAGTTTATTAAAAAGAGAATATAAATGTTAAACTATCAAATAACTTATTGTATCAGTGCCACTGCGTACCAAAGTTTATAGGGCGCCAGAGTTTTTTTTAAGGTTTATTCGACTGAGTCATTTTTCATCTTAAGCCGTGAGTCTTGGAATGAATTAATGATGTAAGGCAAGGTGTTTCTACAAGGAAAGTCAGACTTTGATCAAATGTTCAGCAGCTAGTTTATCAACTTGATAAGGTTAATTTACACAGCAAACAACTAATTCCAGAAATTTTACAGAAATATGAATTATGTTTTGAGACAGCTAGCCATTGCACACTTATTGACAATTGACAGTGATCTTGTTAACCCAGGTAGTACGAGATCCCCATTCGATGGGGTTAAGCCAACCAAGTCTTTCACTTATGCTGTTTGGTATACAGCTTCACTAATACACACCCTTTTACTCAATTGAAGGGATTGGGGGGTTAGATACTAATTTAAGGCGATGGTTGGTATACTGTAGTGGTATATAGTTTTGAGAAATATGTTCTTGCACCTAAGTCAGTGCTGTTATCAACCAACCCAAACATAAAACCTCTCAACTTCAGGTTGTGCATTAGATTTTACAAAAATTTGATCCAGAGGCTGACAGATAGGTCAAAACAAGGAAAATCTACTATATACAAAAGGCAGACGGTGAGGATCAAATGTACACCTAAAAAATTCATAAAAAATAAGACAAATAAGATTGGGAGATCAAATTATCATCATTACTATTGCCAGTACTCAAAATAAAAATTTAGAGGAAACATGCCTAAAGGTTATTCACTTAAAAAATCAAGCTTCCGCAGAACAGAATACTGTACTCTAATGTGGAAAGAGAATGCAGTTAAAATGAGAAAATAAAGATAATATAGAAACATATATTTACTTACCAAGAAAAAATTTAGGACATGGCATATTGCACTTAAAACATATCATAATTCCTCTTAAAATTATGAGCATTAATGTTAACAATTGCAAGGATTGAGAATTAAAGATACCCCAAAGTATGATTACCTCTCCAGCAATCACTGCAAGGTAAAACAAAAATTGAATAACAGGAGACATCCTTTAAAAGACTGGAGTTGGAAAGGCAAATGTTTGATTTTGACAACCAATAAATTGTCTCTTACAATGAAGTAGCTAGAGAATGAGCTTCAGAAACTCTACTTTTGGAGAGAATAGTTTATCTAAATTAGAAATCTATTGGTTTTGGAGATAGGACAATAAGGAGGTAAGGAGGTGACAAGACCATGTAAGGGTAGAACGAAGAGTTGAAGTTCTTTGCAGTCTCCAGATGGGAGTGACTATTTAAGACTATCACCTGGAGATCCTCAGTGAAGTAGTCAGCTATTGGACAATAGACTGAAGTACACTGTATACTGATTTCTCTTCCATGCAAGTTTTGGATAATACTACCTATTTTCCTATTTCAAATGTTTTCCAATTTATAATAACTAATTTGGAGGACAACCAGTCCATTAAAATTCTAATAACAAACCAAATTCAACTAATTTCTAAGCTCTACACCAAATAGTAAAGTGCCCTCTGGTACTCAAATAACTCAAGACTAAACAACTTGAGCAGAATATGCACCCAATTAAAATTGCCATTAAACTAAAAACCAATTTTAAGCAAGAAAAATATTCAAGCCCTTAGGAATCTAAAAGTTTCACGTGTATACATTGTATGTAAACCTATAAATCATATGAACAAAATCTAAGTGGTTTGGAAAAGAGATAACTGCTGTATAATAAGATATATATAAGGCAACCATCTTTTTTGTTTAAGAGTAATTGTACTAATAAGAAATAGGGCAATGAATAATTAACATGTTAAATTAATGAAAATTTACTTAAAATGTCAAAAATACAGTACAGTAGCAAGAATTACACTCAAAAAGATTATGTTATCCGCTGAGCTCACCCCATCATCCATTCATATCAATGATAACATAGCCACAAATAAAAGATAAAAAGGCGCAACTTTGACTTATCTGGGATGCTACACCTTTTCTTGTTCTGAAAAATAAGCATAAGCAAAGTGTATTTTCAAAGCATAATTAAATGACAAAAAACTATTAACATTGCCTTTATTCACAACAAAACACAAGTCACACAGAATGTACAGAAATGACCTGCTTAGATAAAAATATCTGAAGAATGTATAACCAAATAATTTTATTTCTGCAGATTTGCACAGAGTATACAGTGGATCCACAGCACATCAGGTATAAGAGATGCTTCCTAATATCAATGTCTTTCCTAATATTAAAAAAAAAAATTCATGGAACATAGGACTTGTGTGTACATAGAACAATTGCACACTAAAATTGCACCATATTCACAAAATTTCTATTGAATATGAAAATATAATTAACACTCAATTCTTTCTGTAAAATGAGAAT
>NC_089765.1:36014409-36051909 GCF_040412425.1 Macrobrachium rosenbergii
TTCAAACTTACATTGACAACAAAATTATTCACTTACAATGATGATTAACCACTGCCTTTACCACTGCTATGCATATTTTCAAGAGAACAACATGCCTGGCTATGCCATCTCATCTCAATAATATGCAGCAAATCATACAACACTGCAGTGCTGAAAGTGCACGTCTAATCAGCTTTCTCCTTGCCTACAGGTGCTTGATGAGCAAAGCGAGATCTGGTGCCATTCTTGACGCTTTCTTGGTATGTCAAAAATATTTTGGCATACTCTGGCTTCCTCTTTGCATGAGCTTCAAAATCCTCTGCAAGGATAGTTTTTTGTTAAAGAAATCCTTGAATAAATTAACATTGTGTAAATTCATAAGATCACTGCAAGAGAAATAAAACTGTACACCTACCAAATGTGATATATCCTTTATTGTCCTGATCTGCTTGCTTAAATATTCTTGTCGTTTCTTCGGACGTCATATCCAGTGAGGCTTTCAGTGCCTTGATGAGGTCATCAAGGAGAATTCGCCCTTTTCCACCTCTATCAAACAGCTTGAAGGCCAGTTTCAGTGTGTCTTCAGTATTGGCTGGCTGGGAATACTGGCAGTATCCTATCAGGTACTCTCGAAAATCTATGGTTCCCGAGTTATCCTGAAATAAGCATTTTCAGGATGCCAGGTATGGATAGCAAAAGCACTTAAGATTATGCATGCTTATAATTGCTCCTGTAATAGTCATACTTCTCTTTTTAAAGGGATTTCAAATATGGATATTTATTGGCTAATGGAGCCACTCACATCTCTATAATGAAATTCAACATACTGCTATCTGATCTCTTCCTTCAATCATAAGGGTCAAAGAAGAAGAGGCATAATGAAAATAATTGTAACTATAAATCTACAATGGCAGCATTTCATCATTATATACCACCTGCTAATAATTTCCTCTTTCAATAAAGTCAGGAACAGAGACTGGATACCTAGCCAAAACTGCTCAAATATGGAGAGAAAAAAAAAAAAAAAAAAAAACAGCATTCATCCTACTTAGAATTCATTATTTACATTACAATGACTACAGTTACCCATTCCAAACTTACATCTAACTCATTTCTATGTCTGACAGCACCAAAGTATTAGCCAAGGAGCAACTGACAATTTTCCATCCATACTATTTGGAGTAATCACCTCATATGTTCCATTCAGTTGCCTTACAATGGATAGTTGGTTATTTTGTTGTTAAATAGCATAACCAGACCACATGATTTTCACAAGGCTGGCCAAAGGGTTTGTTCTTATAGTTTTTATAATACCTTATTTTTCCTATGTCTTTTATAAGTACAGTAACCATACTAAAAATTCTGAATTCTGACAACATTTCTTTACAACAATTTGTGCACAATTCTGTGTTGGTCATTCACAACAAAATGGCATTTTTATATATACTTTCCAAGTAATTACATTGCTACAGTTTCTAATTATCATGGCAGCTTAAAATTTTGAACTTTGCGGTAGCACTTCTATCGTTTTAGTTTAGATAACTAGCCCCACCCACTTTCTGGGAAGAATAGATACAAAAAAGCTGGAGAGCTCAATTTGTTTGTGCCCTATGTCCATGAGTAGGGAGGAGGGAGGGTTCCAATCATGTAATTACCTGGTAAAATCATGCCATTTTTATGTAAGTAATTTACCAAGTAATTATACTGCTGAATCCCACATTGACAGGAGGTGGGATACATGGACATACAGTATACTACTCAAAAATACTCAGTAATGGAAATGAATTTGAAATAGAAAAGTAGCCAACATTGGTGAAATGCTTGTTGTAACCTTACCTGGTGAGAGAGCTACAGCAGGAAGATACTACCTCTGGTTGGTGCTCATCTCAACCAGTAGTGGCGTGGTGGTATAGCCATGAAGTGCCCTACTTCAGTGGGAGCTTTGCAGCGAAGGAGTACTCCGAAGGCTGACAAAGCGCTAACAAGTGCCCTTGCCATGGGTGTAGTACCACAAAACACAAACCAGACAACTTTGTTACCTACACACAAAATAAAATAACCACTATCCATCCATTAAAAACAGACTGGCGGGTACTCCAGGTACACAGTACTGTACCCCCCGCCTCCCTAAAACTCAACAACTTGTATCATGGTGAGGAGATAAAGATGGACAGCATAACTCCTATACTTCTTCCCCCAATACAATGCCAGCAACAGATAGTGGGCCTATGGTACTACAATTTTCATACAGTCTCAACATCACATAAATAATGGGTTGCAAACACTAATTTACACCTCCAAAAGGTGGACTGAAGAATCGCGGATAGTGATAAGTTACACTTGAAAGCCAACGAAGTGGCAATGGCTCTTATTTCCTGGGCTCTGACTTTAAAAATCGGTAAAGAATCCTCTTGAGTTCCCGAGTGTGACTTGGAGATTACATCTCTCAAACAGAATGCCAATGCATTCTTGGACAATGGTCGGGAGAGATTCTTGACTGAGCACCAGAGGTTATTAGAGGGGCCTCTGATCCTCTCAAGACAATGGTTTGATGCCCTTACAGAGCAAAGAGCTCTCTCTTGGCCTATTGGGCCAAGGATTGCTGTCAGGTTCTTGATGATGAATGAACAGGGCCAAGGCTTGGAAGGAGATTCGTTCTTGGCCAAAAACCCGAGCATAAAAGAGCAGACCGCATCTCTGTGAAAATCTGACTTTCTTACCTAAGGCCTGCAGTTCACCGATTCTCTTGGCTGTAGCCAAAGCAATAGGAAAAAGGGTTTTTCTTGTTACATCTCTGAGAGTGATGAAGTGAAGGGGCTCAAACAGAGTGCCCAAGAGCCATCTAAGGACAACGTCCAGATTCCAGGCAACTGAAACAGTCTTCTCTTGCCTTGACGTGTCAAAGGATTTAATTAGGTCACTAATGTCTTGACTTGCTGACAGATCCAAACCTCTATGCCTAAAGCCAGAACTTAGCATGGCTCTGTAACCTCTAATTGCAGACATAGCTAAGCCTCGAGAAGACTTCAGGAAGAGCAGAAAGTCTGCGATCTGTGTTAGAGAGGTTTCAGAAGAAGAGACGTTATGTCTTTGACACCAGCTGCGGTAGACTGCCCACTTGGCCTGACAGAGCGTAGATGAAGACTGGTGTCTACACTTTGCAATCGCCTCTGCAGCTGGTCTTGAAAAGCCCTTCACTCTGATAAGTTTCCTGACAGTCTGAAGCCTGTCAGAACATGAGCGGATAAGCCTTGGTGGAATCGGTGGAAGAGTGGCTGTCTGAATAGACTTGGTCACTGAGGCAGAAGTCTTGGGAAGTCCACCAGCAGCCTGAGCAGGTCCGGGAACCACTCCTTCTGTGGCAAGAACAGAGCTATAAGGTCACTGAAGTATTTCTGAGAAAGAAACTTGTTTACAACTTCCCTGACCATGCTAAACGGGGGGAAGGCATATACGTCCAGGTTCGACCAGTCCTGGAGCATGGTATCCACTGCCCATGCCAGAGGGTCCGGGGCTGGAGAACAATACAAGGGGAGGTGATGGTTTCTTGATGTTGTGAACAAGTCTATCGATGGCTTTCCCTACCATTTCCACAGGTTGGTGCAGACCTGCGGATTCAGCATCCACTCCGTAGATAGGAACTGTCTGCAGCGACTTAGCTCATCCACTAGGGCATTCATCCTGGCCTGGATGAATTGAGTAACATTCTGGTGTGATTCCCTTGCACCCAGAGGAGGAGATCCTTGGCTGCCTCGTAAAGGGAGAAAGTGTGAGTACCTCCTTGGTTTCTGATTTAAGACAGAGTGGTTATGTTGTCCGAATGGACTGCTACTGTCCTGTTGGAGGTCGCTGCTGCAAACGACTGGAGGACCAAATGTATCGCCTCAGTTCTTTCTCAGTGATGTGAAGTTCTCTCTACTCCTAAGACCATGTCCCAGAAACTTCCATGTTATCTAGAAGAGGCCCCAAACCCATATCTGGTGCATTTGAGTATAAGGTTACGCTGGGGTTCAGAGGAAGAAGCAATTTCCCTACTAAAAACCTTTCTTCTGAAAGCCACCACTGAAGGTCCTCCTTGACTTTGGGCGTGATGGGTAAAACAAGCAAGTCTGGAAGAGTTTTCCTGTGCCAACTGGCCTTTAGGAAGAATTGAAGTAGCCCTGTGTGGAGTTTTCCTAAAGGTATGAACTTCTCGATAGACAAGAGTGTGCCCAGTAGACTCATCCATTTGTTGGCTGAGCAGGATGGGAGAGAGGAAGCTTCAGACTGTCTGAAGGCAGGATTCGATGTTTTTGGGGGACAGAAAAGCCCAAAAACAGAGAGTTAGATGCTTTTGGGGACAGAAAAGCCCAAAAACAGAGAGTCAATCCTCATCCCTAAATATAGAATCGATCGAGTCAGGACTACTTGTGACTTCTGTAGGTTTATTAAAAGGCCCTATTATTGGGCAAGAAGAAATGTCTTCTGAAGGTCCTCCTTTCACTTTGCTCTTGATGGGAAGCGTAGAAGCCAATCGTCTAAATATAGGCAGACGTTGATGCCCATGAGATAGAGCCACCCTCACCAGAGGGGCAAGAAACAAGAGTGAAAACTTGGGGAGCTGTAACGAGGCCGAAGCACAGAGCCCGAAACTGAAAAACTTTGCCCTGGAACATGAACCTCAGGTATTTCCTGGAGTTTGGATGTACTGGGACATGGAAGTATTCATCCTGCATATCAATGGTTACCACTGAACTCCCCTGGACCTCCAGTATGCCTCCTCCCAGGTTTAGGAGAGTTTGACAGGGACCTTTGTCTAGGAGCATCAGTGGAATGAGTGGTCACTTCCTCCACTGACAATGCACTTGTACCTACATCACTGGCACTCATCTTGTCCATGAGGGCCTTTACGGAAGCCCCTATTTGGGCTACAGTATTAACTAGTAGACCAAATTTCTAGTCTATCCTGTCTTCGAGGCTGGCAATGGCATTGGGGTTGGAAGTTTGGGAGCCAGGTAATGGAGTAGATGGAAAAGTCGGAGGGCTGTTAATGGGGGAAAAAGCAGTCACAGGTGTAGACAGAATAGGTACATCGGCAATATCTGATTTAGGAGAAGAAACCTGGCTAGCAGAACCCCTAGCTTTGGCTCTAGCAGCTGCCTTTCTCTTTCTGTCTCTTTGAAGTCTGCCAAGGTGTACATTCAAAGTTAACCATATCCCCTGATCCCAATCTCTACACTCTTCAAGAGTCAGATTGGGCAAGCAAGTTTGCCCTCTACAATGACAACAGAGTGTGCGAGTCGTACTTAGCTGACATCAATCTGGTACTGCAGCCTTTGCTGCAAAACCGGACACTACAAGCACTGGAGTCAGATATGATCAAAAGTTTCAAAGAGGTAAAGTCTAGTCAATCTAAGCTAACTGTAAATAGTGAAGGCTACCAAAATAATGAATACTTCACCAAAAACGGCGCTCAGACACAACCGTCCAGTGAAAAATAAAAAACCAAAGCTGCTCAAACAACAGACATTTAGTTGTTGACCAGCAGAAACAAATTGAACTCTCCAGCTGTGTTGTACCTATTCTTCCCAGAAAGTGGGTGGGGTTAGTTATCTACACTAAAACAATAGAAGCGCTACCGCGAAGCTCAAAATTTTAAGCTGCCATGATAATTAGAAACTATAGCAATGTAATTACTTAGTAAGTTACTTGTATAAAAATACATTTTACTATTACGTTGTACGCACACTCTACAGAAGAGAACCAAGTCCTGAGGGATGGCTATCAAGTAGTCATATTTGTACAGGTGATCCAAAACAGGAAACCACCACATCAAATTCCTGTCTTTTTGTATTGATGATGGAAACAAACCTATTGTCGGTTAAATCTGACATTTACAGTAAACCCCCCGTATTCGCGGTCTCACGATTCACGGACTCACCTATTCGTGGATTTCTCTATGGAACATATATACACATTATTCGCTGAAAATCCGCCCATTCACGGTATTTTTCACTGAGAAACATTCACTAATTACTGTATTTTCATCTCATTTTCATGACTAATGCACTTTTTGTGATAAAACTATTAAAATACTCAGGTAGTGCTCAAGTTACAATAGTTCACCTTACGATAATTTGATTTTGCAATGGGGTAAGCAATTAATACTGATATGACAATATTTAAAAAATATTTTTAAATTTCCCGTGGGCGCAGGCAGCAGCGTACAACCAGGCAGCGAGAAAGACCAAATTACAATAGACCCACTTCTTTTCCTCAAACTCTTTATCCCATCTTCTAGTTAAAAAAAGTAACAGAGAATGATAAAAGTATTGTTAGTAATGTTATACTCTTGTGTAAATGCGTACAGTAAACCCCCCGTATTCGCGTTCTCATGGTTCGCGGACTCACGCATTCACGGGTTTCTCTGTGGAACATATCTAGCCATCATTCGCGGCAAATTCGCCTATTCGCGGTATTTTTCACTGAGAAATATTCACTAATTACTGTATTTTCATATAATTTTCATGAATAAATGCACTTTTTGTGATAAAACTATTAAAATACTCAGGTATAAGCATTTTTACAGGGTTTTTCTTGGTTTAAGCTATCAAAATGGGCAGTTCTAAGTGTTTTTAGAGGGGTTTTAAGCATTCGCGGATTTGACCTATTCGTGGGGGTGTGTGGGACGCATCCCCCGCGAATACGGGGGGTTCACTGTACAGCCAAAAACAAGCGAACAAGAAACTGTTGTTTTGTTTATCACCGGATCGGATAACAACAGCCCTTTTGCTTGTATTTCAACCATCGTACGGTAATAAACAATTACCGTAGGTTATAGTACAAATGATGTTAAATAGAATAAGTGATATATTTTTACATAATACCCTTCGGTATGGATAAAAGATCGGCAAGGAAACATACTGCTAAATTTATTCTGCAAATTTTAGCTGAAGCTGAGAAAATGTTCAAGCTGCTAATGACCACAAATTATTGTGCATCGGCAACATGGATGAAAATTGACCATAATTAAAATTGGAGAGAAAAGTATTTTAATCAAAACTACTGGGCATGAAAGAATACATTACTGCTATTTTTATGCCGATAAATGATAAATACGTAAAGCTCGTATTATGATGAAATCAAATGAAAATAGCAAAAAGAAACTTGATTTTTTAAACAAAAAAAATGTCCCCAAACGGCCGTCATCTATTAACGAAAAAAATTTCTAAATTGATTTCACGAGACGTATTTAAGTAATATTTCAACTTAAAAACACTTTATACAGTATAACGAAAAATAACCTTTCCCCATATAAATAAAGTATCTAGAGATTCATTTACGCTAACTAGGAGCAAAAAAACCGCTCTGAATTGAGTTAAATGCGGCGAAATAAACTTACCACGTAAACATTTCCAAACCAAAACACTGATCGCTATGATCGCAATCTACAATACAAAAGCAATATAAGAATATATACAATATTATTGGATACAGTGAATTAAGGCATAATATTTTAAAAGACCCATGGAAAAGATGCATATTCATTAAGTTGTTGTTTTTATAATACGATATGTGAATATAGAGTACAGTATAATGTAGGCTATGTTACCGTATATGCCTGAGATATACCATAGTGTAGGCTAAGCTAATTCTTGTTTGTTATGCAATTTCTCTTTGTATTGAATATCATAAGCCACTCTGCATGAACCTCCAGAATTAGCTGATATTAATAATCACTATACCGTGTATGTATAGAATATATTTTATAGTGTAGGGTAGGCTACCATACATGTATACATGGTACCAAATACCCTAGTGAAGGCTAGGCTATATTTGAGATGTTTTTTCCAACAAACAATGGGTTTTTTTTTTTAACCTAACCCCATCGCAAGTAGGATAATACCTGCATAAGCATTTTTAGTGTTTTTTTTTTGTGGGTGAACTATCAAAATAGGCAGTTCTAAGTGTTTTTAGAAGGGTTCTAAGTATTCACAGGTTCTAGCTACTGCCAGGGGGTGGGTGTGTGGTACCCATCCCCCGCAAATACGGGGGGTTTATTGTATTCATTATAATGGATTTCAGTAATGCTACAGATGATACAGAAATTTTTAGGTTTGATATACAGTAGTCATTATTGTTCTAGACTTGGCTGCTTCCTCTTCTCTTCATTTCCTTTAAAGCCCACATGAGTAGGAATTCAGCATAGATCAATATGTACATCAGCATAATGTAATTCAAGTTAGAAGTATTTGATTTGTTAGGCACAGAGATTTTTTGGAGTAATTTTTAATTAACCCTAAGGCACATTTATAATCAAACATTTATAATCAATGGAATTACAATTCTGCTGTGAAAATAAGGCCATGTTAGACGATGAGAAGTGATTTTTACTACCTGGAAATACTGCAGTAAATCTCAAACCAGTTAGAATTTTGGATTCCATGATGAAATTTTATGCATTATCCAAGGAGTAAGTTCTACTGCTGTAGGGATGTTTATATTTAGGTTTAAAGCCCCAGTAAGTAGTCTGTCTCTGATGGAAAATTGTAACGAATAATTATCTATAAAAACATCTCTTCAGTCAAATAGTTTTCTGGCAGGGGAGTCCTTCACTGCAACTTTACAGCACTGCAAATGGTGAGGATCACTGTACAATACAAGGATGAGGGTAGTTTACTTCTTTTAGTCCATACTGATTTGCTTGTAGAAGACTTAAAGGCTCCACTACATACTCAGAGTCCATCATGAATTGAATCTTGACATTATTAAGGCTGAGATTGTAGTAGATCCATATTCGATTTTTGTTAGAGAGCTGTTGCTTTATACAATAACATTATGGTTGTCCTGTCAGCATAAATACCACAGGAAATTTCTTTTAAATGAAATTCAAGACATCTTCGCATTCAATTTTTATATATGCAATAGAAGCTTTCCAATTGGGGTGTGCATCCAAGATAAAGCAATGTGATCATTCACCTTTCTAGCATCTTTACATTTACATTAACAGTTTAACCAGACCACTGAGTTATTCTTGCACTCTCATAGGGCTGGCATGTAGGGTTTGATCTTTATGACTATGATATACAGTATTCCAAATCCTTAAACATTTAATAAGGATATACACTGAAAATGTTAAAGATCCTAATAAAATTTCTTTCAAGGATCTGTTTCCATTAGTACTTGATATACATTGTGGGCTGAAGGTTAGACAATCACTAAAGATTAATTTCATTACAAGTGTTGCTCCACATTCCCTGCATTCATGGAATGAGTCATGTAGGTTATTAATCACATACCCACAGGCTAGACAAGGTGACCAATTCGAAGATGGGATAATATTACTGACTTCAATGTGGCTTGCTTTCTGTAATGATGAATACCACAAAAAATGCAACTGGTTTAGTGTTTTAATTTCATACTGTTATTTATAAAAGATAACAGGTTTAAGAAAGAAATAAATCACTGACAGAACTAAGTATATCTGATCTAGCCATATTGATTACAGCATTGAATGCTTTATTGTCATCTTCATTTTCTTTAATGACTACATGTGCAAGAATGAAAATTCACTTTGTTGAAAAGAGTTTTTAGAAAAAATCTGAATGACTTTTAAAGCATTTCTAGAGTCACTAATTGGTACAAATTTCTGTAATGGTAGGTTTTCAACAATCTTAACTAATGACCATACTTCAGACAATGCTGGGAAAACATGAATTTTTGAAGCATTTTGCCAAGGTATACAAATCCGAGTCTTTCATATCTGGAGTATCCTTCAGTGCAAGCTGGAACAGCTGTTAGATCTTGGTAACAAGGTAGGTAACTGGTGGTTATGGGGAAAGAGGGGAGGGGTACTCCTCACTCGCCTCATTCTCGCCATTTCATTCTTTCCTTCAGCTACAGAGACAAGGAGAGGTGGCTGAGGTGGGTACAACCTATATGAAAGACTCTGGTTTGTTTACCTATAAAAAATAAAAATTGTTAAAAATTCTATTATTTGTTCCTACAGGGACACAACCATCACCTTGTCCCGTACAACAGGGGTAGTTCCTGCTAGAAAACAGTTGGATTCCACACGGAAATGCAATGTTCCCAGTCTGGTGAAAAGTACACCAAAGCAGAAGAACCCTGGGCCTGACAACCCTACAAAATGAGAGGGAACTCACAAAGGAACAATATTTTGGTGAACCAAGACATCTCCCAAGGGAGTTGTCAAGTTGGTGGGCAGCTTTATTCTGGCTATTACGAAGTAATGGGTTCAGAAAAAACTCTACTATGTCCTTCCTCCCCCTTGCTGAAAACAAAAGGACAGAAGATGACACATTCTAAGTTACTTGGAACAGGCACTCAATGTACTCACATTCGTCTCATTCAATTCAAGCAAGTATTTCAACCCAGACATGGCTTGGAATGGAAAAAGGAAAGGAGGGACGAACCATTCACTCCTCATTCACACTTCCTACAAGGATGCAACCCATGTATTTGGATTTAGTAACTAAATAACTTGTTGAGCATCCTCCATGAGTCCCAAGGACTTATGGGTGACATCCCTCAGGCAGAAGAAAATACAGGTAGTATTCCAGCACCCACCCTTATTACCTGAAACATCAAGAAGTTTTTCCAGAGCGAAAGAAGGCTCCAGCCCGTACTTCATATATTCTTGAGCAAGAAGGGAGGACAAAATCCTCCATAAGGGAATCATAGGCCTGCTTGATTGCCTCAAGAAGCCAGAAGGAAAGGGTGTCCCTACTGACCTTCTTGCACTGACCTAAAATGATGAAAATTCTCCTATACTCTGGCCTCACAGAGTGGGCCCTTTCCATATTGTACTCAAGAGTGCATTCAGGGAAGAACAGCCATCTCATCTGGGTCTCCACCAATGAAGTCTTGGAGGGAGGGAATCAAGAAACTCTCAAAACTCTTGTCTGGGACTGATGGGTTCTTAGTCTCAGCTGCAAACTTTGGGATGAAAGAGAAAGAGAGGGATCACCACCCTTCTGAGTGCCAAACAAGATATCATGGGCCGTGCAGTTCTTCCACCCTCTTCCCAAGACTAACGAGTCTTCAGTATCAAGTCTTTGTCCGAGGAATGTGACAGGGATTTGTAGGGAGGCCCTGTAGGCTTCGTAACACTAACAATACATCCCACTCCAGGGATCAAAGCCCCTAGGGAACACAAGACTGCTTGAAGTTTCTCCTACGCAAGAATAACACCGCTAAGGTGGAGAGATCCAACCCCTTCAGTTTGTAGACCTGACACAAAGCTGAGCAATAGCCTTTCCTGCAGAAACTAA
The DNA here is from genome assembly GCF_040412425.1 of Macrobrachium rosenbergii. Lineage (NCBI taxonomy): Eukaryota > Metazoa > Arthropoda > Malacostraca > Decapoda > Palaemonidae > Macrobrachium > Macrobrachium rosenbergii. Next base: position 36,025,662 of record NC_089765.1, read on the forward strand.
GAGGTACTTGTCTTGGTGGAGGTAGATGAGGAAATCTGCAATCCACTGAACAGATACTTCAACCAGAGAATAAACCAACACAAAAGATAGCCCACTTCCTTGGTACAAGTCTGTGGAGGTACAACGGAAGTACCTAGACATCTCTCTCAATTCCCTATATGAAAAGCCCCTCTCTTGCAGGACATGCAGGACCAGTGAAGGTGGAGAGACTGAACTGTCTGGTGGTAATGGCAAATGTGTGGCTAAAACAAGAGTGGGACACAGAGGCAACTCTCTCAGCACCTCACCAGGATTATCAGCAGATATATCAGATATGTAAAACTCCACATAGCAAACAAGGAGCCACCAGGGTCATCCAAAGACTTGGAGTGACGAACACTGTTGAACACCCTATGGAGAGGTTGAGAGGGGGAAAAGCATATACATCCAGTGTCTCCTAGGGCTGCCAGAATATATCCTCTATTGCTGCCCAAGGGTCTGGTACTAGGGAAAAGAAGTCAGGAAATTTTCTGTCTAGTCTGGTTGCAAATAGATCAATCATGCAGGGGGCCTAACTTGAACAACCTCTCCACTACTTGGGGATGCAGGGACCACTCTGTCCTCACTACCTGACTCCAGTGACTGAGCTTATCTGCCAGAATATTTCCCTTGCCCGAAATGAATCTGGCTGATAACTCGACAGCTTGAGGTGGTGCCCAATCATAAATCTGCATTAACAACTGGCATAGTATGCGACACTTCCCCCCCTTGTTGATATAGGCAACCACAGTTATGCTGTTGCTTATTGACACTACTAACCCACTCAAACTGTCCTGGAATGCTTGCAATGCTAACCAGGCCACTTGCATTTCTAAGAAACTGATGTGCAGATGCAGTGTGTTCGCTGTCCACTCACCTGAGATGAACTCTCCTCTCAGGTGTATACCCCATCCTTTCTTCAGTGTGTCCATAAACAGAAGAATCTCTGAAGTAAGGGAGCTCAGTGGAACTCCCGCTAAGAAGTGCCTGTGGTCTAACCACCATGCAAGGTTTTTTTTCACTTCTGGGAAGGAGGATCTCAAGAGGAAGACCAACGTTGCATTAATTAGCACTGAAGCAACCGAAGATGGCTCTGCCCATAGGAAATGAGCTTCTCTTATGATGTCAAATAACCTGGGGTCACCTGACATCATGGCAGGGACTACACCACTACCTCCCTGAGGTTGCTCAGGTGAGCCCACCTGGAAGGCTCCTCATGCTACTGTGTCCAAGAGTATACCCAAATACCTCATCTGCTGCTTGGGGAGGAGATCAGGCTTCTGCCAGTTGATCACAGTCCTCAGATTGACACTAAAAGCTAACAGACAATCCCTGTCCTGGAGAAGGCATTCCTTGGAGGAAGCCAAGACTAAACAATTGTCCTGGTACTGCAGAATACAAATACCCTTCAAATGGACTCAAGGCGAGACTATGGCATACACTTGAGTAAATGCATGAGGAGCTATTACCAGTCTGAAGCACACAGCTTTGACAACTGTACCAGCACAGACAAAGCCGAGGTAGTTCTGAGAGGCCTCATACATTGGTACTTGAAAGTACACAACATGAAGGTATATCAAAAACATGAAGTCATATTCTCTGTTGGAATCTAACACCAAATGTGTCACTTTCATCATAAATCAAGTCTGTTCAACATACTCATTCAATATTGGGAGGTCAGTGACCCATCTCCAAGAAAAAGGCAGCTGTAAATTCCTGGAGACCAACGACCTAAACTGACAGTGCCTTTCTCCATCACTGCTTCCACCTCCACAAAAAATGCCAAAGATTTCCATAATTCTGGAGAGCAAGTTGGGAAGAGTATGGGCGTCATGGAGAGGAGAGGACAGACATCCTTGAATGGAAGCTTGTATCCATGCAGAAAGACTGATATAATCCACAGCTCTGCTCCCTGTTGCTGCCACTTTGCCCAAAGGCGTGACAGGCAACCCCACCATTTGTGGCAGTGGAGGGGGATCACCACTTTCAATGAACCCCCCCTTCTCCCCTTTCCCTCCCTTCTTCAACTAGCCAGAGAAAGGGGTTTGAAAGGGGTGAGAAGGCTGATCCTGTCTGAGCTTCTGAAGCTGGGGCTACCCTGAGCTGCAACCAGCACCTGGTCTGCAGACCCACGGCTAGGGTAGTGAGGGGGCTGCGTAATGCCATCTCAGTGAGAACCCAAGAGTGCGCTGTGGGAAGGCAAAGGGGCAGTCCTCATATCCAAATGGGCATGTGCTATAGCACTAGCCTTGTATGAGGTATGGTGATCACCAGGGAGTGAACTAGCACTGCTTTCCTACCATGAGAAAAAGCAAACAGGAGCAGTCTACCTGGACTTCTTTTGACTGGTCTTCAATTTCCCTTCTTCCTATGGCAAAGAAGAGAGTTAGGGACAATGAGGATGAATAAGACAATGAACTAGAAGACAATAGCGATAACAGGAAGGACAAACAAAGAGAAAATTTCTTCCTTTTCTCTTATGTACCAGATTTCTTAGCCATCTTGCACATTGGATGGGTGGTTGAGGCTGAATTGGAAAAAATCACAAGATTAACTTATTCACTGCAGCATTGACAAACTCCCAGAAGGACAAACTCCCAGAAGGAAGCAATTGACTGACTGATTTATGGTTACTAAAACTAGTGTCACAACATCTAGGTTATTGGCGCTGTCCAGGAGGAAGGAAACCTCCTAAGAGGGGATGAGTCAGGTCTGGAAGGAAGAGGAATGCAGCCAGTGGCAAGGAGGAGCAGAAGAATCCAGCAAAATATTTCTGGCCTTCCTCCTCATACCATACTGCTCCACTGAGGTGAGGTCCAAGAACCACATTCATCACAGGGAAATGAACTTTACATTCCCTTTCCCTACAGTTAGAGCAAAACATATGTGGGTCTACTGATAAGGGAGACATGAAGTGACCACAATGCTGCCCACAGCCCCCACACTGGTGCTGATCATGCTTTTTCTCCAAAATCCAGAAAAACACAACCACAAGACACAAAATACAAAAAATGCATACCCAAGACACAGGGCAAAGGGTAAGGAACCAGTCAATAATGATAGCTAGTTACTCAGCCAAAATCCAATGAGAGCACATTGAAGAGACAGAAGTTGTATCCTCTCTAGATGGCACCTGAAAAAGTAAAGTGGCAAGGGAGGAGTGGCCCCCCCTCTCTCTCCTCCCAACTCCATCAATTAACTACCTTGTTACCAAGGTTCAACAGCCAATTCCAGCTCACACTGAAGGTTACTCCACGTATGAAAGGTGACAGCTGTATCCTAGTAGGAACAAATAATGATTCTGGCGTATGACTGACAAGTCATGAAAAAAATGTTCCAAGAAAGAAAAAAATCTCTGATGACATCAGCACCACCTGAACCTTTGGAAATCCATACACCAAACACCTCATATTTTGTGCAGACTGAAAATACCACTGTGAGATTGCTGGGGGTTGGCAATCAGTTCAATGATTATGGATGTGTTTTGTATAAAAAAAAATACACACACACACACACACCTATAATTGTCAAACAATCTGCCAGTCAGAACAATCTCTCAGTTGTATGTCCATTCCACACAAAATATGAGGTGGTTAATACATAGATTTCTGAGAGCTTGGGTGATCCTAGTGTCACTAAATATTTTTTTTTAAGAAAAGACAGTGATTCTGAAGATAATCACAAATCCTGATAAGGATTTATTGTAATAAAAATGATGGGTTTTTGTGAAATCTAGCATTATGTTATAACTTATTAATATACCCCTTTTGGCTGTCCATTTTTTCACATGTGGGCATCTTACTACATCAAAGCTTGCTATAAATTTTCATGGCCTTGTTCTATAATAATACAGGCAGTCCTCAGTTATCAGCGGGAGTTCCGTTCCCGACAACGTGACGATAACTGAAAATTGCCGATAACCAGAAATCGGTGATAATAGTGCTTACTGGCGCCGATAACCGGAGATTGGCACTGCTCTTAAGTGGGGATCAGTGCTGAAAATCCAGTTATTGGCAGAGCTAGACAAGCACCATAGAACCGGATCACCGATAACCAGGGACTGCCTGTAATATAATAATAATAATAATAATAATAATAATAATAATAATAATAATAATAATAATAATAATAATAAAAAGAAATTCATCTTCAAAGCTAGACATGCCTTAGCAGAATACAGATACATATATTCACTGGGAGACTATCCAACAATGATGTATAAGAATAGCTATACAAGTTAAGTAAGACCATGATAGAATGAGCAGCCACTAAACATAAAATGTCAACATTAAACAATGCAGAAAAAGTATAAACTACCTTTTCAAATTGTACTTGCCTTTAAAAAACATAAGGTTTTGTACTATAGTTTTAATTGAAAGGTATTGTTCTTACCTTATCATATAACTTGAAAAGATCAATCAATGCAGGCTCAGACTCTGGAATGCCAAGATATTTGGCAAAGTCTTGGAGAGTAATCTGGCCATTACTGATTGCAATATCAGCATACTGGCTCAGGAGTTCCTCCTCAACATTCTTTAAATTAAGCCTGGAATAGAAATTGAAATACAACATGAACTGCTATAAAGAGATTTAAAGCATGATGAGCTTCAAACATATTGATTCTTAAGAAGAGACTACTGTGGAATAGAATATAATACATAGTATATAGAATTTAGGCCAAAGGTCAAGCACTGGGTCCTATGAGGGCATTCAGCACTGGATTCTTAGAAAAGCTAAATCTTTGGCTAACCAAAGTCTAGACAGACTTCAGCAAATCATGAAGCATAGTATATGGTACAAGATTTAAGCATAAATTATTTTGATAAACAAAGTACACTTATGCAACTGGTGAACAAACAGGGAGGTATAATGGCCCATTGGCATTTGTATACTATATGGGCTTTATAAATCTTTATATTAATTTCAAAGACAACTAAGGGATATGTTTGACTTTTCTACACTCATAATAACCTACAAGGGAAAAGAATAGCCATCTCAAGTTCCTGTGAAGAACTGTAAAGAATCAAGTGCATAGGTATACTGTATATTCTAAGCCACACTAATACATAATATATATACCACAGGACAAAAGCTACAATTCAATCTCTTTTAGCTTTTTAAACTGCTAATTTTCCATTTTACAGCAACTTTTACAAAATAGATTAATCTATTTTCCAATGTAAAGTACCTTGCATCATTTAAGGAATTTCAAGTTTCCTTGATAGTCAAAAATGTGAGGTTGTACTATCCATGTTGCATGTACTGTACTACACTAAATAGGCCTGTACTTTATATTTTTAGAGAGTACAAGTAAAATCCAGAGAATAAACAGTATGTGCATTCATTTAGAACTATTAACCAATTTGAAATGATTCAATAAGTTTTCATCTTCAAACAGTATAACCAGGTACCCAAAATTTAAAGTAGTAAACCTACATTTTATGTTCTTTTTTCAACAGTATTTAGGCTTTTCTAACAGAATATCTTTTTCCAAGCAGTCATCTGTATAGAATGTCTATCTTTATTAGGCCCTCACTACATGGTGATGATCTGAACGTCCAAAGGAAGAAATCAAAATAATTCCAAAATTTCTGCTGCATGTCTATACAAACCGCACCCCATTTGTTTCCAAGTTCCCATATTTTTATGCACTTCTGTCCGCTTCCAAGATTTGTCAGTATTTACAACTTGAGGTAAAACAGTAATGTTTATTAACAAGAACACTGTTAATATTTCTGGAGCAATTCTCGTAACCACTACTGTTACTAACCGATACTTTAGAAAATATCCTCTTAAATTCTGTAACAACTGCAATGCTCCAACATAAAATTTCTGTTGTTATCCATTGATAAATATTTATCCTGTCATTTAAAAATATGCATAACCTTCTCTAACTCTTGTTACGAATCCCTGTACAGTACTTGTCAAACCTGCTGTAAAATGTTATTTTCATAATAAAATAAATTTTTGAACATACTTACCTGGTAGTTATATATATAGCTTAAGTCCCTGACGTCACGGCAGAATTTCAAAAAACTCGCGGCAATCGCGATCGGTAGTCAGGTGAACCACCTGTGCGCCTCTACCCAGGTACCTGGAACCATTCCAACTATTCCTCAGATCTTCCATGCCCCTAGTCTCTAGAGGGGAGGAGGGTGGGAATATAATTATATATAACTACCAGGTAAGTATGTTCAAAAATTTATTTTATTATGAAAATAACATTTCTAAACATCTAACTTCCCTGGTAGTTATATATATAGCTGATTGACACCTTTGGTGGAGGGTCAGAGACAGCTAACATCGTTGGAATTATAATTAAAGTTGCAAAACAACTCTAGGTTCCTACCTGTTAAGGAAGCTGACTTCAATATTTCTCATTACGTCTGCATTCCTTAAGAGATCCAGCGATCCACCCAGGGGCTGAAAAATCTCTAGGGGCTGTCAACCGTGTATAACCTCTATGTGACTAGACCTCCTCTCAATACCCTTGTTCCGGGCGCTACCAAGGAACTTTCATCCCAATGATTGTGGAAGACTGTGCCCAATCTTCACAAACAACCATAAAATTTCAACCATTCCAAGGCAAGAACAAAAGGTATTGTTTTATGGAATTGGATTAAGGAAACTGACTTCAATGAACTCGCCTCATTATGTCTGCATTCCTTAAGAGATCCAGCGATCCACCCAGGGGCTGAAAAATCTCTAGGGGCTGTCAACCGTGTATAACCTCTATGTGACTAGACCTCCTCTTCAATACCCTTGTTCCGTCACAAACAACCATAAAATTTCAACCATTCCAAGGCAAGAACAAAAGGTATTGTTTTATGGAATTGGATTAAGGAAGCTGACTTCAATGAACTCGCCCTCATTATGTCTGCATTCCTTAAGAGATCCAGCGATCCACCCAGGGGGCTGAAAAATCTCTAGGGGCTGTCAACCGGTGTATAACCTCTATGTGACTAGACCTCCTCTCGATACCCTAGTTCCAGGCACTTCAAGGAACTTTCAAACCAATGAATGCGGAAGACTGTGTCCAATCTTCACAAACAACCATAAAAAAATTCTCCATCCCAAAGTAAGAAAAAAGGGTATTGGTTTATGGGATTGTAGGGGTATTACCCTCTCCCACTAGTAAATGCTATAAACGGACCCAGCGTATAGCAGTCTTCGTATAATGTTTGGACTCGTTTTAGACAGTGAGAGGTAAATACTGACTTGTTTCTCCAGTAGGTCGTGTCCAAGATACTCTGCCGGGACCTGTTCTGTTTAAGTACTACAGAGGTTGCAACTGCCCTGAACTCGTGCGTTTTTACTTTCAGAATCTTATGTCCAAATCGCTACCTTTCATATGAGCTTCTTTTATCAACTGCCTGATAAAATAAGACAGAGCATTCTTCGACACCTGTACAGAGAGCTTTTTGACTGAGCACCAAAGCCCTTCTGAATTCCTTCTTAAGTCCTTTGTCCTGTCCAGGTAGTGCCTTAGAGCCCTTAACTGGAATATGACTTTCTCTGCCTTATCCCTGTAATGTCCGTTAGATTTGGAATCTCGAACGTTCTGTGTCAGGGTTGTGATGAGTATTCATTTTTGCAAGGAATCCTAGTTGCAGTGAGCAGATTGCCTTGTCTTGTCTAAAGTCCATATTCTCGCTGAGAGCATGTATCTCACTAACTCTTTTTAGCTGTGGCCAAACTGAACAAGAAAAGAGTTGTCATGATGAGGTCCTCTTAAAATGTTCTCTGTAAGGGGATCGAGCTTACTCCCCATGAGGAACCTCAGGACCACGTCTAGGTTCCATGCTGGTGAGTTCTGTACTCTCTCCTTAGCAGTTTCAAGAATCTGAGTAGGTCCTGGAGATTCTTATTGTTTTATAGGTTTAAGTTTTTATGTCTAAAAAACTGCTGCCATCATGCTCCTATAACCCTTAATGGTAGAGGTAGGAAAAAATTAAGCTTCCTCTTGCGGTGTAGAAGGAAGTCCACAATTTGAGTTACAGAGGTACTGGAAGAGGACACATGGTTGCTCTTGTACCATCCTCTAAATATCTCCCACTTGGATTTGTATACCCTCATGGTGGATGACCTCCTTACTCTTTCTATTGCACCAACCGCCTCTTTCGAAAAAACCTGTAGCTCTTGTAAGTTTTTTGATAGTCTGAAGGCAGTTACTTGTAGTGCTTAGGGTTTTGGTGATATCTTTCCAAGTGAGGTTGTTTGAGTAGACCTACTCTCTGATGTAGGCTCCTCGGGATGTCCACTAACCATTCCAGAACCTCTGTGAAACAATCTTTTGTCGGCCAGTAAAGGGCCACAATGGTCAATCTGGTACCCTCGTGTGAAACAAATTTTTTGCAGTACCCTGTGTTTTATCTTGAAAGAGGGAAATGCATACACGTCCAAGTTGGACCAGTCCACCAGAACGCGTCTATGTATATAGCCCCGGGATCTGGTACGGAGAGCAGTAAGTTTCCAGCCTCTTCGTTTTGCGCTGTGGCGAAGAGATCTATGCAAGGACGTCCCCAAAGTCACCACATGCTACTGCACACGTCCTGATGTAGCGTCCATTCTGTTGAGAGGACTTGATTTCCTGCTCAGAATGTTCGCCCTCACATTTTTTCTCCCCCCTTGGATAAAGCGGGTTACTAGTTTGACATTCTTCTCTTTTGCCCAGAGAAGAGGTTCTCTTGTTGTCTCGTATAGAGACCTGGAGTGAGTGCCCCTTTATTTGCTGATGTAGGTCCAATGCTGCCGTGTTGTCGGTGTTGACCTGCACCTCTCTGTTCTCCACTGTGTTCGAACTCCCTGAGAAATAGAAGGATTGCAGTTAGTTCCTTCTAATTGATGTTTAACCTCTCCTGCTCTCTGGACCAGGAGCCCGAGACTTGTTATTTCCCTAGTGTTGCTCCCCATACTGAGTCCGACGTGTGGATAACAACACTAGGTCTGGGTTCCTCTAATATAGAGAAGGGACCTCCTGGAGCTTGACGGGTCGTTCCACCACTGTAAATACGGCCTTATCGGTTCCGAAATGGGGATGCACTTGGTCTCCAGTTCTATTTCCTTGTCCCAGTTCTGAATTAGATGAAACTGTAACGGGCATAGAATTAACCTCCCTAAGGAGACAACCGTTTCAGCGAGGAAAGGGTCCCCAGCAGACTCATCTATCCCTTCACCGAGCATGTCTGTCTATAAAGTCCTGAAATTTTCTTAAGGCTTGTCCCGCCCTTGCAATAGACGGAAAAGCCCGAAAATCCTGACTCTGAATCTTCATCCTAAGGTATAGAAAACTTTTGGAATGGGATCAGCTGAGATTTCTATCTGTTTATCAGTAGACCTAATTCCTTCTATACCTAAATCGTGGTCTGAAGATCCTCCAGGCAGAGTGTGCAGGAAGGAGCTCTGAGGAACCAGCCTTCTAAGTACAAGGAGATTCTGATGTTTCTCGAGTGAAGAAAAAACCTGCTACATTGGCAATCATCCTTGTGAAAATCTTTGTTAGACGCTTGATGCCAGTGCATCTTGCGTCCTGAGCTACCTCCACGTCTTGGCTTCCAATATCTTGAAGCCTGACGTCCTGACGTCCAATGCCTTGACGCTTGACGTCTTGGGTTCATTGACGCTTGTCGTCATGATGTTTCACTCCTAGATGCTTGACGCCACTGCATCCAGCATCTAGAGTTTCATTCACTATGTTCAGCGTCTTAAACTTCTGGACATCTAGAAGCTTTAGTTGGACGTCTATTATCCTTCTTCTCTTTGCCTGGTTGTCATGCTTGTACCAGGGAAGACAAAGTCTGCTGCATATTTTGTATTAAAGCTATATGTGGGGCTTCCTGCTGTTGGGGACAGGTTGGGAAGCCTCAGCTACGGGCAATTATTTCCTCCTCATCAAATAATGGATCGTGGAGAGGGTTCAGCAGACGAGTACAATCCTAAGGAGGAAGAGGAGGATGTACGAAAGGCAGCACAGAGTCCGTTACGCTCTTGCAGCCTGGTATCCTGACTGAACAGGACTGTCTACGTTTGTTCTTAGTAGGAAAGCTACCCTGGGGCTGGAAGGGAAGAGCTCGGGCTGCTCCAGTGGCTACAACCTGGAGTCTATGAAGTTTTATCATGACGTCCCTCAATATTGGGTAACTTGCTCTTGAGAGATCTCGACTCCAGAGCCAGACGTCATCCCGTCTGCTTAGGCTGAAACAAAGAGACCGAAACTGGAAAACCTTTCCGTGGACGAACTTCAGAAAATTCTTGGAGTTCGGGTGCATGGGGATGTAAAAATACGCATCCTGGAGGTCCACTGAGGCCATCCAGTCATGCTGTCCGACCGCTGCTAGAACCGATTTTGTCGTTTCAATAGCGACCTTTGTTTATTGCACAGAAAAGTTGAGTGCAATCACGTCTAGCACCAGTCTCTAACCCCCAAGCATTTGGGGATCAGGAATAACCAATGTAGAATCCTGGGGAATTCGGATCTTGAACTCTCTGTCTGGTCTCCTTTTGCAACATCATAGACACTTGTTGCTATAAAGCCTTTGCCTTTGTTCTGTTGTTGCATTTGGCAGAAAAGTCTAATTGTCTTGTTAGTATAGGGGGCCTCCTCAGGCTGGACAGTCTGGATCCTACCTCAGTCTGCAGGAAAAGAAAGGCAGGTTCTCTTTCTTCCCTGTGTAGAGCCTCTTCTCGTTGCCATTCATCTACCCGCCCTAGAGGAACCTCTATCGGAGGGCCGACCACGAAAGGGCTGAGATACCTGAAACACAGGAGCCTCAGCCTTACTCTTTTTAGCGATGAAAGTCGTTGGTAGGACTTTTCTTGCTGTTTTTTAGATATTAAATCTTACGTGGTTTTCTGGGCCAAGGATGAAAGGTCCTCTTTACCAAATCTTGAGAGAAGAGGTGAGAGGAAAAAAGGGGTATAAATCAGTTCTGATTTTGATTGGACGTGACCCCATTAGCCAGGAAAGAGCAAAGCAAAGATGGGCTCTTTTCTTCAAGATTCCCACTGAGAAAGATGCAGTAGATTCGTTGGAACTATATCCGAGTCCTTTATCCATACACAACATCAGATATATGAGTTCTTCGATGTCAGTCGTGTTGAATAATTCCATCTTCCTTCCTGGGAAGGGGCAGGTATTTGAGGCGAGAACGATTCTCTAGTTTGATACTAAAAGCTAGACCTTGAGCTAGTTTGGTTGGAGGAAAAACAAAGGCTGTCTTTCATTGTTTCTCCTTCGAAAGTATCCAGTCCTCGTAAATGCTGCCCTCTTAGACGCCTTCGCAAGAGTAAATTCTGAAGGCAGGGAATGAGGAGCAGTCAGGTTAAAATTCTCTGGAAAAAAAAAAAAAAAAAAAAAAATTTCCGAAAATCGCTTCATAAGTCTTTTCAAGTCTGATGAAAGCTGATGGCCTTTTATATTGTCTTCGTCGGAAATCTCTACAATAGGATTCACAGGAGAATGCAAGATATTATCGTCCTCTTTTTCCGATTTTCCGAAGACGGAAGTAGAGACGTCTTTCAAAATATCATCTTGACGCCTGGCGTCCAGTCTCTGACGCCTGGCGTGTTGGCATCCATTTTCTTAAAGCTTAATGTCTTGGCGTCCAGCTTAATGACGCCTGACATCCTGGTGTCTAACTTCGACACTTGACGTCCTGGCGTCCAGCTTCTCTCGTCCGGCGTCCTGGCGTCCAGCTCCTTGACGCCCGAAGTCCTGGCGTCCAGCCTCTTGACGCTTGATGTCCTGGCGTCCAGTTTCTCGACGCCTGACGTCCTGGCATCCAGCTTCTGAAGCCCGGCGTCCTGGCGTCCAGCTTCGGCGGCTTCGATGCCCTGGCGTCGAGCTTCTCGGCGCCTGACTTCCTCCTGGAGTCCTGGCGTCCCAGACTTCTAACATTCGTTGTCCCGCCAAACCTAGAGGTTACTTGAGAACTGGCCGCCTGTGCGACATCGGTCAAAAGCCCCTCCGTTGACGTACAGCAACTGGTGGACAAAAAAACACTTTAACCTCGCCTTTCCTATGGCGAGGGTGAGCGCCCTGGGAAGCGTCAACAGGTACGCTCGAGGGGACGACACTTTCGGTAACTAAAACCTCTCGCCTCCCTTCGTCTTTCGACATTCCTTCTCACGGGTTGGTGAGCTTGGAAGAGGTCAGGACTAGGAGCGCAACAGGACCGAGCGGCCGCACCTCCACTGCACTTGCACTAACAACATATTAACACTTTTATTTTTTAGATCTCTTATTGTCGATCACATATTATCCCTGTCTTCTGAGAGGGATTTTACCTGTTGGGGCAGGGTCTGAATGGCCGCCAACAAAAACATGAAGTGTTGGGTCCTTACCTGTTTCAGTAGGGGTTCAGAGACTACCACTACGGGAGAAGGATCAATAGGATAGTTAGCAAGGGGAAAAGAATTAACTATTCCCCGGTTATATCAAGAAGAGTGAGATACAGTACTCTTGGCTCTTCTGAGCCGGTCTTCCATTCCCGTTCTTCAGACATACTGAGTGGGGATCCAAGGAGACTTTAGCAAGCCGCTTGCATCCCCACACATTTTCACACTGATGAAGATAGATATGTTATAAGAAAATCCAAAAGCGAACAAGCGAAAGCCAAGCCAAAGTGTACTTCACCAAAATAAGTTGCGAAAAACACAGGCTACGAGCGAAATTCCATCGATGTTACCGACACAGCGGCAGGGAAGATCTGAGGAATAGTTGGAATGGTTCCAGGTACCTGGGTAGAGGGCGCGCAGGTGGTTCACCTGACTACCGATCGGCGATTGCGCGAGTTTTGAAATTCTGCCGTGGCGTCAGGGACTTAAGCTATATATATAACTACCAGGGAAGTTAGATGTTTAGAAATTAAATTTTCTTGCCTTCTCAATAAATCTAGCTTTCTGATCTTATTCAAGACAAAAAATCCCTGTTTTGATCCAATGCCTAATTAACATACCCAAGACGATGTCGCAGCTTCTGGAATTCTATGAGACCAGTCTGATATGGCAGATTCTTGAGCTTTGCCTTTTGCATCAGACGACAATCATCATAAGTGTAATCGGCAACTGGCACTCCCAACGCACTGTAAAAAGGAATGATACATTAATAATATAAACTTTTCTGACATGTTAATCTTATAAGCTTTACTTCAAAGCAATGAAGTATGCCATACCTTGTAGCTCTGCCAAGCCCTTTGCTATAAGTAAAATAGGTCATATTATATACAGTATTCACTCAAAAATCAAAGGGTAATATATTCATCTCTTTTAATACTTTTTGACTAACAATGTTCCCTTTAGTGTGACCACTGACATAAATACTGAATAAGACAAAGTTTTTTTCTGACAGCAGAAATAATTGAATTAGTGAAATAATTGAATTAGTGTTTATTCAGTTACAATTATACAAATTAAATATTTCTCCCAGGTTTAATCTCTTTATACATTCTATATTTCACGAGTTTTTTACCACTTAACTTGCTTTTCACTGAATTGTTACAAAATTAATTAGTCTTTGTCAGGAAATATGTGATCAATTGATAAGGAAGAACTTTCCTATTCTGAATTGTTAATGGACTAAAAGGGCATCAGTTTAGTACCTTAATGTACAGTAACTTGTTTTGATGCTCCAATAATGAGAACATCAGCATGCTCTTAGTAAAATTTACCCTGTATTTATAGGGAAAAGCAGTCATGGAGAAAGGCTGTCCATACAATCCCATGCTGTTCCCTCAAAGGTGGGTGAGGATCATTGTGGCATGGACCTATTCCAACTGTCTGAAATATTCTAGAGGCCTAAATTATCAAACAACTGACTGAACAAACTAATCTCTAAGATACAGAATTTTGACACTTGATATTTTTGATTCGTGGATACCATAATCTACCATGAAATGAAAATAATGAAGCGCCAGAGTTTGGCAAAACAATGAGCATGGACAAGTTCCAGACAACAAGGTTTCTGCATCTTGCTGATAAAATTCGTCTAATTCAAAGTTGGCTGGTCATGCCTTTGCTTGAATTATTCAAAAAGCATTATAATTTGAAGTACAGTACAGGTATTCCATGAATTACTGAGGTTACAATTAAGCAGTTCATATAAAACAACCCAGTAAGATTAGGATACAAAATGTGGATGCTGTCCAGCACAAACAGCTTTCCAAAAAGCTCTCCATTTACTAGGGTAAAGTGGGTGACAATTAGAAACCATGGGATTGGGTGTTGTCAATGAAATTTTGCAGCCAATTGAGAGAGCTAACTTTCATTTTGATACATATTGAGAGAGAGAGAGAGAGAGAGAGAGAGAGAGAGAGAGAGAGAGAGAGAGAGAGAGAGAGAGAGAGAGAGAGAATTTGCTTCAGACAGTAGTCATATAAAAAAAATAAAGCAACACATTAGTCTATCCACCATATCCTATCTAGATGTACAAAAATTGAATGGGAGGAGTGGATATCTGTGACAGAATGTTTAACATCATACAGACAACTATTTTCAAGGAAGTATCAGAACATACTTTTCTAACATACTGAACTTGGCAGTAATAGCTGCCTTTAGATTCCACAAATATTCATTCATCTGTAACTATTACACATCTCCAGTTCTGGAAATACACTGCACAAGTCATAATACAGATGAGAAAGGTGATGAAAAGACTTAGAAGACCAATAGCACCACCAGCCAAAGCAGGAAGGCACTATATATACAAAAAACTCATGACTCTGATGAAAAATTCATGATTGTAGTGCACTAAAAAGAGACTACATAAAAATGTAGCATGCATCCTCATTAAAAGTAATGTGTATGATCAAAAGTGTAGCAAAGACAGGTGTGGTGGGTTACTATTTGCCAATTCATGAGTGTTCATTATTCAGTATAAAGTGTAGAATGATATAAATTTGAATTTTATGGTATCATACCCAATTGTTTCAATTACAACCTAGTATTTACAAAAAAAAAGCTGAAACAGGATGAAGATTGTGTCTATATTCCATTCAACATAAATTTTGGTGCATGTAAATGACATTTCCATTTTGGAAAAAAATTTTAGTAGATTAATTTGTCACCAGTACACTTTGCTTTGTACTAAAAATGACTATTTATATGAGTCTATATTCCAAAATAAGTGAATTTACAACATGGTATCATTGGTCATCCATTATACTTTAATTAGACAAAGGGCACCCTCATAACATGTTATCATCAAAGGGCACCCTCATAACATGTTATCATCAAAGGGCATCCTCATAACATGTTATCATCAAAGGGCACCCTCATAACATGTTATCATCAAAGGCACCCTCATAACATGTTATCATCAAAGGCACCCTCATAACATGTTATCATCAAAGGGCACCCTCATAACATGTTATCATCAAAGGGCACCCTCATAACATGTTATCATCAAAGGCACCCTCATAACATGTTATCATCAAAGGGCACCCTCATAACATGTTATCATCAAAGGCACCCTCATAACATGTTATCATCAAGGGCACCCTCATAACATGTTACCATCAAAGGGCACCCTCATAACATGTTATCATCAAAGGGCACCCTCATAACATGTTATCATCAAAGGCACCCTCATAACATGTTATCATCAAAGGGCACCCTCATAACATGTTATCATCAAAGGGCACCCTCATAACATGTTATCATCAAAGGGCACCCTCATAACATGTTATCATCAAAGGGCACCCTCATAACATGTTATCATCAAAGGGCACCCTCATAACATGTTATCATCAAAGGGCACCCTCATAATATGTTATCTTCTCAACAACAATTCCTTACATGCTCTCTCTCTCTCTCTCTCTCTCTCTCTCTCTCTCTCTCTCTCTCTCTCTCTCTCTCTCTCTTCCATTCCTACATACTACATACGTCAGAAACGTACTTATTTGCAAGGTTTAAAGTCACTATAATTCATTTTTTTTTGTGCTGTAACATTTCTTCAGCTGAGCTAAAGCTTACAGTACCACCAACTTTTTGCAAAGAGAAATAATCACTGCATTTTAGGATCTAAGTTGGAGAGGAAGTACATTAAATGCTGGATTATGACATAAGAATTGGGAGTTGGGACTTTCACATATATACATAAAGAATATATATTCTACACTGGTCTATATAAAATGATGTTAACCCTGCTATAAAAATTCAGATGCTTGTAATCCAAAGGCAAATCTTTTAAGACAACTACTTTAATATGATACTACGTGATGTCTAAAAATGTGGAGTAAGAAACTTACTATATTTCTAATTAAATACGAATAAAAACTTTTTTAAACTACTTATATCAACAACATGCAAAAATGTAAAAAATAATCTCAACGTAACACTTACTCAGCCATTACTTGCCGAACATTATTAGCAAACAGCTTGGCATCCATTTTCTCCTCTTCATTTGGAGTGTACACTGGCAGATACTCCAGCTCAACATAATTGTGGAACTGACACAGGGTTACCCAAAGCATCTTTAATCTAGTGAAAAAAATAATTTCATATGAGATTTATGCAAGTACCTGGGGAAAATTGTCAGACAGGAAGGGAACTTAGAACTGGCAAACCTCTGCCCTGAAAACAATTATGCAGATGGTGCAGATCAACTTAACTTTTGACACAGTAGGTAGAATGTTATAGAGGTATTATGAAGGTCTATAATACGATGGAAGTTTGTAATTTTGTAATTAACAACATGCATTTTTTTTTATTTTGGGGTAAGTCATATACTGTATCTGATATATTAACTTTATTGTTGTAAATAATATTGTATTAGCTGAATATTTCTCCACTTTGCATAAAGTATTAAGCTTAAGATAAAAGGAATAGGTTGCCAAATAAAAGGCTAATATTAATGCTTAATGCACAATGCTGCATCACAAACATACGTCTGATCTGTGTGAGACAACATCCTTGATCAAATCCAATAACCTCAACTTAGATCCCACCTACTTTTGACTTAGAATTACACATAGAATCAATGAAAAGATGATCACAAGAGGTAGGTTCATC
Organism: Macrobrachium rosenbergii; assembly: GCF_040412425.1. NCBI lineage: Eukaryota > Metazoa > Arthropoda > Malacostraca > Decapoda > Palaemonidae > Macrobrachium > Macrobrachium rosenbergii. The sequence continues at coordinate 36,042,687 of NC_089765.1, forward strand.
ATTTCTGTGATGTTTTAATGGAAAGCATGAAACAGATGTTTTACTTGTAAGGATTAGATTGAATCCTTGAATGCATGACAAAAGTGTTTTTCTTTATTACAATATTTAACAGAGATGAGAACGATCCGATTTAAAATCAAAAGTAAAAATGATGCAGAAATAGCAATGCCCAGTGAGCTTATACATTTACTATGTCAAAATACATACTCACAATCTAACAAAATCTACTGTATAACAAATGAAATGAGCTAATTTCACTTACGCTCCAGGCCCATCCCAAGTCCAAGTAAAAGAGTCGGTACGGTTATTATACCGAATTATGACTGGCTGGACGGGTACACCAGGATAAAATGCACCAGGTTTGAAAGTGATCAGGCAGGATCGATTGGTACATGTACCTTCTGGAAATATCATTACCTGGAAACAAATAAAGATAATTATTATATTATTATAGTTACTTGAACAAACTACAGTAAAGCAATTTCAAATAATTTGTTATGCAACAGACAGATCCTATTTTTCCCAGTTTTTTCTTGCTTGATTGGTGTTTCAGTGTCTGGAGCTGCAACCTGCCTCCTGAGGATCTGACCACTCCTACCACATTTTCAATGGATTCTAAGATTCTCCCAATTATCCTTGCTGTAGCAAGTCCATACACTTTTCTGGAGCAAGCCTGGTTCAAGGTTAGTGCCTCCAAACCTCTCAAGTTAATCTTTAGGTTTTCTGGGGTTACTCCTAGTGCTCCCACGATGGATAAGTACAGTACTACCACTTCAGCTTGCTGTGGTCTCCTTATTTCCATCTTGAGAACTTGCTGTGGTAATTAGTACATTTTGGCACATGGTCACTAGTCATTATGAATGGCAGTTAAGGCCTATATTCACTAATAAATTCTATTGCTGTAGGAACATACAAAAACATATCTGTTGAAAATCTTTTAAAGAAATTTCTGGTAAACCAGATATCTTTTAACAAGAAACTGGGAACCTCAATAGTTCCTTTTGTTTATGGTACTGCTATTGCCTTTGTTATAAATCAAAATTCCTTGTCTAATCATCAATACTGTATTTACACAGCAATATAAAAGTAAGGAAGCCTCAAAGAGCCTAAACTGTTCTTAAGCAGAGGAGCATCCCCTAGATCAATGCTTGAAGTTCAACTCCAGGTTAACAACAACAGAACAGTACTTAGTCAATACAAATATAAGATTTAATAGTGTACAAAAAATACATATTACAAAAAACAACTACAGGCAGTCCCAGCATATCAGCAACATCAGTTAACGGCGGTTTGGTTTTACAAAGCTTGGCTAATGACATTGTTAATCAGATTTTCAACGCCAGTAAGCGATTTTCGGCACTGGTAAGTGGTTTATCAGCGTCAGTAAGCGTTTATCGGCGCCAATAACCAGTCAATGGGTCCGTTAAGCGGTTTATCTGCGATTACAGCGTCATAAATGTCATTTATTACACAATTATTGTGATGTTCTGGTTAACGATTTTCAGTTATCAGCGCTTGGCCAGGAATGGAAGCCCGCTGTTAACCAGGGACTACCTGTAAATTCTACCATACAGTATTCCACTCCAATTTTTAATATACAAAATGGGATGTGACTATAGTTCTAGGAACAAAGTTTCTCTTTTTAAAAATTACTTACCTGAGGCCAATCTTCATCACTCATGGCTCTGCGTTTGATTTCCTGAATAGTATTTTGACGGGAATTAGTGTCTTCACGCCATACATAGACAGGCTGCGTATAGTCTATGTATTCTGTTGATGGTTAAACAAAATACAAATTAACACCAAGTTTCCTGAGATACATCAGATTTTTAAAGAAACACCACTAAAATCAGACAAAAATAAATTTCAATTACAGTACTAAGCTTATAGATAACTTTAGTTATTGCAGTTACAACAACTAAATCTTAACCTTCCATAAAGTTATTTAATCAAAAACAAAGTACAGTAAATTTGCTAAACTCCCTTAGAACTTCAATACTGCTGCACATTCGTACCTTTCAGTTTCATAATTCAGTCTTTACTTAGATATATAACCAGTCGCATGTGGACATACCGAAGAACAGTAGCGGCTTGCTTTCTTTTGAAAAAGAAAATGCAATACAGTATTTACATTTGAAAATTAAACTTCTTTAATTTAGAATATTCTATCTTCAAAAGCAAATACTGTTAATCTTTTGATTCTAAAAATAAAACAGTTTATGTAACATTTCTTAGTAAAATAAATACTTCCCAACGACCATACAAGGTACAGTACACACACACACACACAAAAATAAAAAAAAAAAGTTTCATTCATGGGTGTCATTTCATATCGCTCAGAGCAAAGGATTTGCACGGTTTACCGTATTATGTACTAAGAAGTGATAAATGTTCCTTGAAATTCACACCCCACTTCAACCATAATTTATGATGAGATATATTTTAATACATTTATTTTTCATAAATGCTGACTTGTAGTTTGTGACACTTGTGACCTTCAACTATGACAAATGTAGTAAAAATACCCTTTAATATTACCTGAACAAAAGCAGTATGTTGTCACTGAAAAAAGATTTTATGGAATTCCTGAGACTATATATATTAGCTATACATTCATGATAGTAGGGACAAAAACAGTAATTTTTTTCTCTGATATGAAACTGCTTTTAGTCAAAACAATATCATTAGAACTAAGTCTTTTCTAAGCCAATACACAGCAGAGAATAAAAACCCTGAAATGTTACTTCAGCTACTCTCATCCAAATGCAATAACTGGCCCTGCCACTAACAGTATTCTTATACAGTATACAAATATTTTTATCCATATATTACTGTTTAGATGACCAGAAAGTATAAAATCTGTATAACAGTTTAGATGTTTAAAGAAGAATTAATGCACTGTACATTATACATGACTTATTGTGTATAACATGAGTTAAACATGTATCAAAGATTATAAGATTATTACACATATTTAACAAATGTTCAGTTAACCAAAAGAAACAAAGGCTTTATACACTTATAGAAAATTTTCATTACTTTCCAGAAGTGACCAATACTGTTATTGCATATTACATTTCTTCCAGTTCAATTACTGGTAACTACTGTACATACCTTGAATTTACAGTAATTTTGCTGAATGGGTTGACAGGCACCTCTTTATGCAATGCTGGGTAAATTTTTCACTTAGAAGCATTTGTTTTCTCTTGATTACTTTCTATATTTTGGGTTGTAATTTATGTCTATTGTAAATTTGCTAAACTGTTCAGTTAAATTCATATTCTTTTTTTTGACACAATTAGAAGTACAGTAATATACAATACAGTAAAGGCTGTTCAGGTTAAATTCTTATCTCATTTTTGTGTAGTAATACAGTATATAGATGCAAGTCTACTTCCTTGTACAGTATCGTATGTTTACGTGTATTGAGGCTTTATGTCATTTGTTTGATATTTTGAGTTTTAGGAAGTATATTTGTTTTGTATTCATGTCACTATTATGTAAAACTATATATATATATATAGATATATATATATATATATATATATGTATTTGTTATAGTATATTTGTATATATATATATATATATATATATATATATATATATATATATATATATATATATATATATATATATATATATATATATATATATATATATATATATATATATATATATATATATATATATATATATATATATATATATATATATATATATATATATATATATATATATATATATATATATATATATATATATATATATATATATATATATATATATATATATATATATATATATATATATATATATATATATATATATATATATATATATATATATATATATATATATATAATATATATATATATATATATATATATATATATATATATATATATATATATATATATATATATATATATATATATATATATATATATATATATATATATATATATATATATATATATATATATATATATATATATATATATATATATATATATATATATATATATATATATATATATATATATATATATATATATATATATATATATATATATATATATATATATATATATATATATATATATATATATATATATATATATATATATATATATATATATATATATATATATATATATATATATATATATATATATATATATATATATATATATATATATATATATATATATATATAATATATATATATATATATATATATATGTATATATATATATATATATATATATATATATATATATATATGTATATATATATATATGTATATATATATATATATATATATATATATATATATATATATATATATATATATATATATATAAATTTTTTGTATGTTTTGTTATTCACATTTTTACAGTCCAGGATAAGTTATTTTTATTTTTATTTTAGACTCACCATTTGCTACTATGCATACATACATATCAAATAATCTCAAAATCAACTGTCTCTGTCACCCGACACACAACAGCACTTATCTGTACTGCGTAGCATTTACAAAACTTAAAAAAAATACATGGCTGGCAAAGCCATGCACATCACAAGCTACTAAACCTTTTTTTTCCCCACATACTTAAAAATACCATCTTTCTCCAAAATGACTACTGTACTCACACCTGTGAAAGAAAAATACTTTTAGTTAGGCATTTTTCAGAATTTTATTGACAAAACTCATCTTTAAAATTATTTCAGTATACTACATGCTTAACAGGTGCCTGATAACAACCGTTGGGTGAAAAAGGCATCATACTGCAAGTTATATACTGACTGAACACAAGTAATATATCTTTTATATATATATAAAAAAGTTGAACAATCCTATGGAAGCCTGCAAGATATTTCATGAGCTGTATATTAAGTCCTTTGAGATACACTGAGATGTACAGCAGTGTCTAGTGAGGGGCATTCAAACTGATTAAGGTATAATGAACTGTGTTACAGTCGTTAAAATAAGTTACTTTCAGTCATGCATAGCTCATAAATTTGCTTTTTTTTTTTTTACCAGAACAAAACAGAACACACAAAGAGCTACACCTAGAGAGCTGCACCACATACCTAATGAATCCACTTCTACTTACTGAAAATGATGAAAAAATACATAAAGTGACCAATCATTCATTTCTGAAGATCTGAACTAATATATCTCACTATACACAAAAACTCTGTTACACAAAATCGACTCAGTGTATTTAGCAACACAGATAATAACAATATTTAGCCACAAGATTCTGAGGATGGATTGCTGACACCAGATATTCAAGACTTTGACAAACCATTATTGGAAAGTTCTGCCATTGGAACTTTCATATGCCTAAGCAAGGTTTGGGGTATTCTGAAACTCTTTGTTTCCTCAGTGCAGAAAAGTACCAGCCTCTACCTAAGATGCACAGCAACAGCAAAACACTAATATTTCTATCCCTATACCCCTTTAACACCGAAGCCCTATTTACAAAAACGTCTCCCGTATGCCGGCGGCGTTCGGCGAGTTAGCGCCGAAGCGGAAAAAAAGTTTTTTTTCAAAAAATCACAGTTTTTAAGATTAAGAGTTCATTTTTGGCTCATTTTTTTGTCATTGCCTGAAGTTTAGTATGCAACCATCAGAAATGAAAAAAAAGATCATTATCATATATATAAATATTGGAATATATGACAGCGAAAAAACTCGTATATAATTGTATACAAATCGCGGAAAAAAACGTTTAATTTAATTTTTTTAGTTGTATTGTACACTAAATTGCGATGATTTTGGTATATAACAAATTTTAAAACGATCAAAGCAACACAGAGAAAATATTATCACAAAATGATGCATGAATTCGTAATGAGAGGACATAAAAAATGTTTTTTTTAAAAATTCACCATAAATCGAAATATTGTGCTAGAGACTTCCCGTTTGTTGAAAAATGAAGCTAATTGATTGAATATTACTAGACTGTAAGTGTTTTAGCTTACAATTGCAGTTTTCGACCATTTCAGGTCGAGTTAAAGTTGACCGAAAGTCGAATTTTTTTTATTTATCATGAGTTATATGAAAATATTTCAAAACTGATAAAAGCTACAACCATGAGTTATTTTTTTGTTGTATTGTAAATGAAATTGCGCACATTTTCATATATAAAACTTTATGTAACGACTAATATAAAACGGTGCAAATATTACGACAACGAGACGAAAGAATTTCTGAGATGTTCGGCCGAGTTACCGCGCAGACGTAAGGAAAATGTTTTTTTAAAAAATTCACCATAAATCGAAATATTGTGCTATAGACTTCCAATTTATTGCAAAATGAAGGTAAACGATTGAATATTACTAGAATGTAAGAGTTTTAGCTTACAATTGCGTTTTTTGACCATTTCGGTCGAGTTAAAGTTGACTGAAGGTTGAAATTTTGGCAGTTATCGTGATTTATGTGAAAATATTTCAAAACTGATAAAAGCTACAACCATGAGCTAATTTCTGTTGTATTCTACATGAAATTGCACACATTTTCATATATAAAAGTTTATGTAACGACTAATGTAAAACGATGCAAACATTACTACAACATGACGAAAGAATTTCTGAGATGTTCGGCCGAGTTACCGTGCGCAGACGTAAGGAAAAAAATTTTTTTTTTCAGAAATTCACCATAAATCAAAATATTGTGCTAGAGACTTCCAGTTTGTTGCAAAATGAAGGTACATGATTGAATATTACTAGAATGTAAGAGTTTTAGCTTATAATTGCGTTTTTTTTTACCATTTCGGTCGAGTTAAAGTTGACTGAAGCTTGAAATTTTGGCAGTTATCGTGATTTATATGAAAATATTTCAAAACTGATAAAAGCTACAACCATGAGTTATTTTCTGTTGTATTCTACATGAAATTGCGCACATTTCCAAATATAAAACTTTATGTAACGACTAATATAAAACAGTGCAAACATTACGACAACGTGACGAAAGAATTTCTGGCGCGGACGTAAGGAAAAAGTTTTTTTTCAAAAATTCACCATAAATCGAAATATTGTGCTAGAGACTTCCAATTGGTTGCAAAATTAAGGTAAATGATTGAATATTACTAGAATGTAAGAGTTTTAGCTTACAATTGCGTTTTTTGACCATTTCGGTCGAGTCAAAGTTGACCGAAGGTTGAAATTTTGGCAGTTATCGTGATTTATATGAAAATATTTCAAAACTGATAAAAGCTACAACCATGAGTTATTTTCTGTTGTATTGTACATGAAATTGCGCACATTTTCATATATAAAACTTTATGTAACGGCTAATATAGAACAGTGCAAAAATTACAACAAAATGACGAAAGAATTTCTGAAATTTTCGGCCGAGTTACCGCGCGGGCGTAAGAAAAAAGTTTTTTTAAAAAATTCACCATAAATCGAAATATTGTGCTAAAGACTTCCAATTTGTTGCAAAATGAAGGTACATGATTGAATATTACTAGAATGTAAGAGTTTTAGCTTACAATTGCGTTTTTCGACTATTTCGGTTGAGTCAAAGTTGACTGAAGGTTGAAATTTTTTGTAGTCGACGTTTGCTACGTCCACTCGGCATTCAACAGACAATTTTAGTCGACGTTTGCTACGTCCAACAGGCGTTTAAGGGATACTATACATCACAGTATTTTGTAGAAGTAAAACGTTTCAAACTTTCATTGCTGGAAAAGCTCCAGGTCTTCAGTTTGCTAGATATAATCTAAATGCAATCAAAGACTTCAATCACAGCACAACTACAATTTGCCAACTAAATTTACATTCACCATTCTTTACTGCTTTCTCATTAATAGCCTAATAAAAACTTCCTCCTTCCTAATTAAATGCAGAAACTTTGATAACCAACAATAGCTAGCTATATCTAATGTCTGATATATCAAGCAAAACTCTCCTGGAAATTGTATCAAATGACAAAATACCACAGTAATGTAAGGGTATAAAAAGTTCTGAGTTGTAACACAAATGCAAAATAGAATGTGAATGATTAGAAAAAACATACATGGAAAAGACACTTATTAACCTAGACATACAGACTTATTCTAAACATTTTCTGCTAGGTGAAATCTAGAAGTCACAGCAATAACTTTCACAGTATCTGGAAGGGTCAAATATCTGTTTATCTTGCCTGTGATGTTAATACACTGAAGCTTAGCTTTTTCGCTAAAATATGATATTACGTAATTGCTATGACAAGCAATTCTAGTAGATAACCAACTACAGTAATACTGTAGCAGTACAATAGCTGTCTACCTATGGCAATAATAATGTTCAAAAGAACATTTCTCTAAACTACACTGTCTAGGAGGTCAGCAGTTTCCTCATCAAGCAAACCTGTCTTAAGTATGTGGACCCCTACTCATACTGGGTTTAGTAGCAATAACTGGTGTGATGTGGGTCTTAGGACTGACATGTGACATTTGATAAATGCTTCTAAGGAATCACTTCATGGCATAATGTTTTCCAAACCTACATTCAGGCAACCCAATTAACTTTTATATCAATCCAGCTGGCAATTTAGCATCTCCCATCTATCCTATGAATATGGAATACAAGTGCAGCATTCCATGAAAGCACTACAAAGTCAGTCACCTACTGTTTTGGTGACTACCTCGTTAGGACATTTTGCAATAATGACTAGTAAAAAAACATTAAACTGCAGTATAACTATTTTGCCTATTTATGATGTTGGTCTGGTTGAGGGTCTGACTCTGCATCAGTGCCCCAGTTTGTTAGGTGTGTTTTTTAAATTTTTTTTTTAATTACAAAGATTCATTTTTCCCCACTCTAGTACAGTATAATAATTTTTTTTTCAAGTCTCTTCACTGAATACAAGTTAGCAGCTACTGTTGTACATAATTTTCATCCTCTTCATAAGCTTCTTGTTGTACAAGTTAGCATCCTCTTCATAAGCTTCTTCTTGTAATCATTAAAGTACCTCACTACTTTCTTCCCTGTCAACTCGGCATAACATACCTGTACTGTATTTGTTGTTCTTTAATTTCTCTTTTCCATTTCTTATATCTTAACCTATCAAGACAGAAAATTATTTTTGAAGGCTTGACATACTTAGTAGATTTTATTGCTTAACATACTCGCCCAGTCTGCTAAGAATAAAAATATTTTGTGTTTACTGGAAAAAACCAGAAGGTATGATACATTTATCAGATGGTAAACGAAGCGCACCCAGGCAGAC
>NC_089765.1:36064409-36086909 GCF_040412425.1 Macrobrachium rosenbergii
GGTAAAAAGAAAATTCCAAAGCTTGGCAACAGAGGAAAAGAAACTCACTGAACCTTACAAAGATTACTGATTTCGGCTGCTAAACATGAAAAGGAACTCTCCTCCAGAGTTCAAGGGAACAGTGACCAAGTAAGGGCAAGTAAGGATTCTGTTAACTACAATGACTTATTTCATTTTTATCAAATATAGGCTGCTTGCTGATACTGTGGCTTCCTAGCTCAGGAAATAGCAGACAGCAAACAAGCCAAATGGAAATAAAGGAAGAGTAATGAGGCTAGAATATTATTTCAGACAACCATTATATTAGCAATAAGTGCATAAACATGTTATATATTTGAAAGCCTTGAGCATCCAAGAAGCTGACAGGAAAAGGGGTCATAAAGAAGTAAAACTCAGTATGTGACAAGATGACACTTTTAAATCATCAAGGAGGATGGCAGAGTAAACCAAATGCAGGCATATAATCTGCAAGATCTCAGACTCAGAAGCTTCAGACCCCATTATCCAACCTCAAGTCTTGCTCCTCTCCTTTCCCTACTACATACGTGAGGGCATTCAGACTTGGACAAAATTTCCTACCATCAGTCTGCCCATTCAAAACAAGTGTAGCAGCACATATTGGTCTTACCCCAACAAAGAAGAGGGGAATCTGACTCAAAGGGAAATGAACATTTGCCATGTCATCTCATAATACACACTGTACCAATCTACCAGAAACATAAATAATACAACAAGTTACATGATAAATATTAAAATAACAGAGTAATATTGCAGGAATAGCAGGTTTACAACTACAGGATCATATCTACGAGTATATCAGTTTCACTATGCAAACTGCCTACACATCCATTATGAATTACACTATTACAAATATCCAGGATAAATGGACAACAAATGCATATCTCCCTCAATGAGAGAACAGAGGTCTCTGAATTCACAGCAATAAGTGTAAAGATGAACCAACATAAGAGTCAACAGCCTTGGAGGAGTAAAGACAGGAGCAGTTGTTTGTCTGGCAGGATAAACTGATCCACCTGAAAAAATCTTAGCTCTCAGAGAGCTGACCAGAAGAAATACCATATACAATTACAGTAATTAGATTTTATCTAATAAAATGCAACTTTGTAAAAACTTGATAACAAGATGGGCTGAAAACACTGAAGTTTGACAAAATTTCTTTAATGAATTAAGAATCAAATGGTTGTCATTTGCTGTTGACTGAAATTTGGGCATTCACAAAAATTGTTTTTTTCACTGCCAGACTACAAATGGGTCATGAGGGGTGGCCATCACATAATGTGTCAACATACCTGTCCAATGCTCAGATAGGTTAATACCACTTTTATGCTTCTTTCTTTTTATATTAATGAGTTGGCACACTTGCTTTAAACCTAGTCCAGGTCATTAGAGTAAACAAATAGGCACACAAAGCCATAGCTCAAACTTCATATGAACACATTAACAACGAAATAATGCAGTGTGAGCTTCAGAAACTATTACTAACATTAACCTAATTAATAAAATATGAGTTTCAGAAATAATTACTAATAGCTATATCTTTTTAAAGCTGTCAATCATGATGCTGAAAAATAAGGGCAAGACCACAAATGTCACAAATAAAAGCCAGTTCCTTACACAGAGAAAAATATCAGATACCATTGTTGCAATATGTTCTACACTAAGCCATCAGCTAAGCTTCAGCAACTACTTAGCCCTTCATGATGACCAAGACATAAGCTGTACAAGTCCCATCTGTGCTTACATACAACAATAGCTAAACAAACACCTACTGCCAAAGAGCGGAAGCTGAAGGTTCTCGATCCGATTCACCAGACATGGGACATTGGACCAGAACACTGCTATGGCATCAAGGAAACTGCTATGAGGCCCAACAATAATGATAGGTGCTTCGGCTCGGGTTGCCATACGGCCTTTGATTCTCACCCATTGGAATGCAAAGCATCTCATCATCATTCTACCGCAAAGGCCCATATACCATCTGATATTCCTGTGGAGTTACAAAACACAACTACCAATAAGACTCCTTCCCACACATATTTCAGTCACTTGTGATAAGGACACATTAAGAACTAAGGCAAAGGTTTGCTAAGGTCCTCTATCAACTACAGTAATCTGCAACTCTTTCTCTTTAATAATAATACTTTAAGATGGACTCATGAGGAAGTTTTGGAAAATCTGCTGTTGAACTCAACAGTAAAGCCATTTTTGTTCTTTAATTTAAAAAGAAGTCTCAAGCACTAACTCTGTCAGTAAGTCCTACATTAAATTTATGTCCAGCCCAAGACTTGAAAAATATTTAGAAATCCCTTCACTTATGATACAATGGTACTTTATAAATTCCACATAAGTAATGTGCATAATTGGTCTCTTATCATTGAAAGAAATGTAAAAATTGTAAGGAATTTAATTTCGGGATGACATGTAACATGGACAAACGCAAAATGGAAACCTTTTTAATGACCTCTTATATGGAAGAAAAGTCTCCAGATAGATGCTGAACTCTAGTCTTAAGAGAAACTTATCTGGGTCATATTTGAATTCCAGCAAAACATGGAGCTAAACTACAGTACTCTGACAAAAATACTGTATTTTCAGTATTAATTATCGCTTCAATTTCAGATGTCAGATTAATTCAAAACAATATCTGATGAACAGGTAATAGGTAAAAATGTCAACGTTCAAGTTATAATGAAAACTGAAAAACCCAATACAGAATTGTCATGACGATTAAAAATCTGAAAACCTAAATACTGTAGTAGATTAAGTTGATAAGTAAAAATGTTTACTTATATAATAACTCCTATAATGTTTGAATTTCATAGAATACAATCAGGAGATGATGCAAAACTTTTTTTCCCACACTTACTCCATGAAATTTTCCATGTCAAATCTCTTATAAACACAGGTTTCGCTAAAGATTATCTGAATTATAGTGAAGTACATGTGTTGCTCATAACAATAACAAAAATAACAAAGTAATTTTAGTTTTGACAGAGAATCCTGAGCTATATCACAAGAATTTAGTTTCAAAGTTACACAGAACTGGACATTAAAATGATTGACTTTAATATAAAGTACTGTACATTATTTACATTATCACTACAATAGCTATCTTTTTCATAAGCTACCCACAAATCATATTGTTGCTTGAGACTCCAATTTTGAGGTGCATCCAGACTACAGTAAAGCATTTCATAAATACACACTGGTACCTCACTGTACATAAATCACAAACACACTGAATAAAATCAGTGACTTACTGGTAGTCCTAACCAGTGTTCCATACAATTATCCAGCATCTGCCATAGGTTCATTTCCACTTACGGTTGCAGATTTGTTTCCAACTTGTTTGTGATAACTTTACAATAAGTTCCTGACTTGTGTTTGTGACATGTTTTACTGTAGTATGGATGTACTGGAAATGGTTTATGACTGCTGTGAATATATAAACAAGCAAATATAAACAACAAATATGCTTGCTTTATATGTGTACAAATAACCATATTCCTTTCCAGAGGCCAGTAAACATATACTTAAAATTCATCATTGTTGTTCATCAAAATATGATCTTTTACAACACTAAAAATTTATTGCTTATAACTGGTCTTCAAGCCCAATCTAAACCAATGTATAATACTGTATATATGGTTTATTATCAATTCAATTTATTAATTTGAGCGTAAAGCTTTCTGTTCTTTATTCATAATATACTGTACTATACAAAAGAAAAATCAAACATTCCTCGATGAGCCATCATTGAAGTATTACTGACTTGTGTCATCATAATTCAGTAGATAAGAGACTCAGCACCATGAAATGCAAAGGTCACTGGCATGTCAAATATAAGTCCAGTACAGTCATAATTTCCCAACAAGTAATAGCTATAGTCGCTTCATCTACTAAACTCAAAACTAAATCTGAAAGGCAGCAAATATCTTTCCTTAAGAATCAAATGTATCTTTCCTTGAGAATCAGATGTGAGGGGAAAAACAAAAATCTCAGGTTAATTTCCATAACACAAAATTGCATGATAAAGCAATATATACATGGTCATAAAAGTATCTTTTGGTTAAGTGGCAGATAACTTGCAAGTTTCATGTAAAATCATTAGCAAGTTTCATGTAAAATCAAATCATTAATGATGCGTTCACTAGCATTAAAAATCATACTCTCACTAAATAGAAATTCTTGAGTCCAGTACAGCAATAACAATGTGTCTTCAGCATTAATTTGCAAAATACCACTTCAGAACCTCATAAATGAGAGAAAGGGTGAAATAATGTATTTTTATCTTAATATAATAAAAGAATATAAACTAAAAGCAACAGGTTACTTGACCTTCAACAATAAAATGCACAAGTTGCAAACTGAATCTAACAACACGACACTTTTCACATCAACATTTATCCTCATATTTGCTGCCTTTTGAAGGATAAAGCCTCAATATTAAAACACTTCGATACTACAAAGGAACTCAAAACAATACAGTACCCCAACAGGATTTAATGAGGTTTTCTGAAATAGTGTATAAAAGTTCTTAGACACTAATGAAAATACAATACTAATTCGGCTTACATAACAATGAGTGACAACTTGAATATACTGCACAGTGTTGTAGTAAATTTTCATTACCAAAGACATACAGTAATTCTCTTAATGTTCATAACATATAACATACTAATTCAACAATTTTGGAAAGTTACTAAATGAGATAGAAAATGTTCATTAACTTATATGAATTCCACTGAAAGCTTATAGCTAAAATTAATATAAAACGGATTTATGTATGTTGTTAAAAGGCTTCCTGTAAAAATGGAAAACTATATTGAAAAATCTTTTGAACTGCATGGCACTGGCATTCATCATTACAAAATCCCCCATAACTGCATAAAGATACAGTATTACAAGATACATCAGAATGCCATACAGTACAATCACGTTTATTTCATTATACAGTATTGCAATTCAGCCATCAAAAACACGACTTCCCCTGCACAAATCAATACACTCACATTCCCAAAAACAATGGGTCATATGCTTTATAAAAAATCAGGTTACAGCCAAACATTTGGGGAATTCATGCATGCAGCTGAACAATCACAAGCGTTACAGGAACTCTGAAAGAGAAAGATAAAACATGAAAGGATTTTTTTGTATGCTGCCAAACAGGAAGAGCACACACCACTACTACACTAGTGTTACAGGTGGTTCTGCATTGGTACTTTACGATGTGATTTACAGAACATTTAAGAGTGTGAGACAGGTAGAGACAGTTTTCAAAGAAGAGCTCAGCTACTTCTCCTGCACATGAAAGAGAAAATCTACTGTTAGCAGTAGCAATAACTGCAGGAGCAAAATAAAAAAAAATCAAAGTGCCTGGTGTGGAAAGCACAACCCAGCTTGCCACATCAGAGGGAGGTCAGAAAAGAGCCGTCCAAATGTTATCTTTATAATAAAAACTACTGTATATAAGGTCTGTATACATATCTTGCAGAACAACTACTTTCGTCTACCATCAAGCTACATTTTACCGTAATAGCGAAGTATAATAAATGCATATTCTAGCCTATACCATAATGTTTCTATTTAGATAGGTAACTGAATTTTAGAGATTATAACTGCATTGAGCGTTTCTATTGGCACAGTGTTATTAACTTCGGAAGACTGATCCTACAAAATAAAAATCTTAATGTATCAACACTTCTTAAAGGAATATTACACCAGTTTGTGATGATTATCTAATAATGTTTTACACAAAATGACAGCTTTTGCCATAAATCAAAAGGCATTCTTTCTTGAATGCAAATTCCTACAAAAATTTCTTGGTTGTAATAAATGAAAGGCATATTAGAAATCAGTCTAGTAGCATGAATATATTAAAGGGAAAGCCACAGCACTTATAAAAGCAACTTTAGTCTTGACTGGAGCTATTTCTGCTGATTTTGCAAATGAATACTCATTAAAAAATTTTGTTTTTGTATTGAAATATCTGAGAAGTTCTACCTGACCAACACAATTATATTAGTGTCCAGAAAGGGCAATACTTTACCAGCTCCACCAGTATTAAGGATAAAGATCAGCATGTAGGTGAAATCTACAACCACTACCTTTAATTACCATCCATTATCTTCAACCTAATGTAATTTCCTATGCCTCTACTCTTAGAGAATTAATAAGGAAATGAAAAGAACAAACATTTTGATTTTAATACAATGGAAATTATTGTAATTAAATACCAAGATTTTCTTTCACTCTTAAATGCCTTGAACCTATTGAAACATTCTTGATTAATCACTGAAGTTATTAAAGTTATGTTCTATTATTCTACAAAACAAATAATCATGAAAAACAAACTACTTTTGTAAGAGCCATGATTATGAATAAATGTAGTGACTGAAGGCCAGCTGTAACTGGTGCTCTTTGTTTCAACAAGTAACTTTCCTCATGGGGACTTTCAATTCCTTTTAGCAGAACTAGAGCCATTCACATATTGTACCATAATGTTGGTCTCAACATTAAGCAAATACAGAATACCAATGACCTTCCCGAATTAAAAATAAGCAAAACTACATCATTTACGATTATTAAATGGTACAGCCTATACTACTGAAACACTGACATAAGGAAACAATAATTAAAACCTTAAGTTTATTCCAGCTTCTCTATCAGACAGTCATGGTTTATACCCCACAATACAGGCTGAGCACTTTTCTAAATGAAAGTATTTTGGTGTTGATCAATAACAACTCGGAGTCTTCTTGTCAGACATCAGAGAATCAAAGAAACACACAACTAAATAACAAGCATTCTGGTAATGAAAAACAAAAACCAAAGATTAATAAGAATTATAATTAACGATGTTGGGCTAGTACAATAACCCACCTAACTAGTGAGCAAACTTTCCTCAAAATAACAAAACTTTGGACCCAGGCTATGAATGTCCCTGGTTACTTAGCATTAGGATCAAGATTACTAATATCTGACGGGTTCTCCAAAACATAAGAAGCTTGCTAATCTTCATTTTATTACCAATTATTAACCAGATGTTATTTTACAGCCAAATTAAATGGACTTCTCTGTACATATAACTTAGAATTCACAAGCATTATGCTTTTCCTTTCAATTTCATATGAATAGTTCACGAAACTGCAACCTGGTAAAAGATTACCAAATAAGAGAATTATACAGTACAAAGCCATACAAGCAAAATCCTTTTCTTTCCTAAACTGCCTGGAGGTAGTTTCCTCTATTCCTCTTAAAAACTGATTATGACCTCAAAAAACAAAAAATAACCTATACATGTTGAGAGATATAAATGGCACAAACCATGAAACACAGAAGACAAAATGTGTTTAAGAATAATTCCTAATACAGTAATTCAACTGGATTTTCAAATATAGTTCTTAATATATGAACTGTGTTTTTAAGTATTGCTGCTTCTGTTTGAAATTAGTTTTAATGTATCTTCTATTTGAAATGAGTTTTAATGTATTGTTTCCAGGAGTTCAACTTGCTTCCCAAGTAGGCCGACTCTTCCTAATAGTTCAACTGAATTCTAAAGAATACAATACTGTACTTCTAACAGTTCAACTGGTTGTCAGGTATAGTTCTCAGTTCAATGGTTTTAATGCATAGTCCCCAACAGTTCAGTTTAGCTTTCAAGTAGAGCCCCCTTCCTATTAGTTCAACTGGGTTTTTAGGTATAGTTCTTAATATTCAACTGGGGTTTTAAACATAGTTCTTATTATTTTTAATACTGCTCCCAAGTTCAACAGTACCTGTATAGTTCTAATGAGTCCAACTGTGTTTTTAATTACTATCCCTAACTGTTTGACTTAGATTTCAGGAAGAGCTATCCTTTCTAATAATTCAGTTGTTTTTTATGTATACAGTAGTTCCTTAGCATTCAACTGATTTTTATTTTTAAAGTTTAAATTTGTATTAGTTTACTGAGTTTTCATGTATAGCTCCTAACAGTTCACTTGGTTTTCAAGTATGCCTAACCTCCCTACTAGTTCAACTAAGGTGTTAGGTATTGCTCCTGACAGTTCAACTTTACTGTCAAGCAGGCCTCACCTTCATACAGGTCAACTAGATTTTAGGTATGGTTCTTAATAGTTAACTGGGGTTTTTAATTATAGTTCTTAACAGTTCAACTGGGTTTTTAAGTAAAGTTTTTAAAAGTTCAAATTGGTTTTTACATACAGCTATTGTAAGTTCAACTGAGTTTTTAAATATTGTCCCCAACAGTTCAATTTAGTTTTCAAGTAGGCCTACCCTTCTTACAATACAACTAGGCTTTAAAGTATTGCTGTAATTAGTTCAACGAGTTAAGTTTCGTACTCCAACAGTTAAATTGTTTTCAAGCAGGCCTATTCTTCTTACACTTCAATGAGGGTTTTTAAGTTTAATTCTTAAGATTTCAACTGAGCTTTTGAAAGCTGCCCTTCTGATTAAACTTATTTTCTAAGCAGGTCCACTCTTCTTGTAGTTCAATTGGGATTTTAGGCATACTTCTAAGTTCTCAAGTGTTGTTCTCCCAGTTCAACTTTGTTCTCAAGCAACCCACCCTTCCTAATAGTGTTTAGTAAGTTCTTAATAGTTTGTTAGTTTTGAAATAGTTTAAACTTGTTAATAGTTTATATGATTTTTTTAATTTAAAAGTTTTTTATAGATTAAATAAGTTTCTAAGTATATAGTTCAACTAATTTTTTAAGTTCTTAATAGTTCAACAAAGTTTTTAAATACAGTTTTGTTAGTTCAACATGGCTTTCAAGTATACCTACTCTTTCTAACAATTCAAGTAGATTTTCATGTATAGTTCCTATAAGTAGGAAATGCCCAAAGTTCTTTAGGCAGTATAAAGAGATTATGAATGTAAACCTAACATGAACCACAAGGCAAATTATTATCAACAATTGAAGTGGTGGAAATTCTGGCGTACAAGCAACTTGTCCTGGGACATAGCTCCATCAAGATTAATTTCTAAAATTTGGAGTCTGAAATATCCTTTTCTAAAGTACATTCATTCATCAATGTCGTCTCCAGTCTTGATTAAATTAAAATCTTTCAAAGCATGATAATACATAGGTGGTAACAATAGAATAACACTAATAGAAAGATATTCCATTTCAAGAAATGCTGTATCAGATAAGTTTTTTATTGTCTGGATTAAAGAGATGCTGTATGTCATTCAGAGCAAATATATTCTAATAACTATGCCTTTATTACCTGACAAGAATAAAATCAAATTAAAATGTGATCACCCATGAGTCCCTGACTTCAAAGTCCCTGTCATTATTCCAAGATAATAGAATGCTATGCAAAACCTACAATACTGAAACTAGCCCTTTCAAAGAACTTAACATCTGGATTAAATTTACTTGAATTTGGGAGAACGAATTCAGTTTTCTCAGATGACCCATCAATTTCTGTCAATTTCGCAATCTGTCATTATACGCCATTACAGCGTACGACTTTTAGTGCTACCTATGTCAGGCTATACAGGTATTCGTAATTACTTCAATGGAAATAAAGAAAAAAATGAGATGAAGAAAAATGTATGAAAACAATGTGAAGATTTAAGTCTTACATATGAGAAAATGTCCAACAAAACAATTGTCTACTTTTCTGTTTGCAATTATAAAATGTAATCACCCTTTCACTGAAAACTACTTGAAAATCTCAACCAAAAAAGTTAGTATTTAGTTTAAGACCTTGTTAAAACCCAATTATTTTAAATCAAAATCATTTTGTATGTTTAAGAACACCAATGTCTATGTTCAATACAAAGACAAACATACTTACACCAGCAGAGTTATGTAAGATAACCTACAGCATTAAAAACACTAAATTCTATCAAAAAAATATATAAAAATTGACTAATCAGGAACAAGTGTGACAAGATAATACCTAAATTTACTTTCACAAATAGAATAAGCGGGCAAGAAAAAAGGAAAATGGGAAAATCTAAATGTGGTATTTTGCAATGTCACAGGATAAAAGAAAAAAGAAATGAACTGCACCAGGGAATATCACCATAAGAAGACCTACAACACAAATGTCGAGAAAGCCAAGGCAAGAAGAGCTACGCATTCCTTAAAAGCAATGTACACGTACAGCCTACAACACATCCAGACCATACAAAGCGCATGCATTGAAACATTCCAGAAATTAAAAAGGGGTGGTGATGCGAAAACAGCCAACCATTTTCTTTTATTAAAGAGTAATCCCTTTCAATGCATTACAGAACAACAAAATGCCAATGGGGGAAGTTAAAAATACTTTACTGAAAATGTAGAATAAAGCTCAAATTTTCAAACAGAATACCAATGACATCTCATATACTGAAGCACAGTTAATTAATGTAAATGGAATTAGCAGTACCCAACAACACTCCTGAAGTTGAAATACACTCTGTAAATAATTTTGTATCAAGATCTTAACAAGTTAATTTGTATATGTCAAACAGTTTGGCAATGCCTGAGTACACTGCTGAACCACTTCGCTATGAAGAAAAAATATAATTGAGTTAATTAATAACAAAGCTAAATTAATTATGTTATTACCTTCAACTTACAAACTTCTTGATCACCCAACGTTACTGAATACCATATACACTGTACAGGGCTGATTGTTATATTTCAACAATGTATTGTTTTTAATCATATAATAAATTCCATTACAAACTAACATATTCCCAGTATAAATATTCTAAAATTAAAACAAACAATTTTTTAAAAGTTAAATTACGATTGTTAATCATAAACTGTACTACACTTAATCAAGACTTAGGTATATGATCAACAACATGATTCTGTTCAGTACAGAACTGTTGCATGTACTATGCAACAATGTGTACAACATTACACTAAAGATTCACTTCACAAACACGAGTCTTCCTCCAGTTTTAATATACATTTTTCTTAAGTTACAACATTTCACTGACTAATCACTTTTTCAATGATGACGAAAGTTTCAAAATGCTGATTTCGACCGTTCTTGGCTACCAAAGTGGTTTGAAACCTGATCTATTTGATGGAGGGAAACAGAAACATTTTGGAGGAGGAAACCGAGTAATTTTGACAGAGGAACTGTACCATTTTGAGGGAAACATCGAATCATTTTGAAGGAGGATACTGCATCATTTTGAGGGAGGAACCGATCATTTTGAGGGAGGAACCGATCATTTTGAGGGAGGAGCCGGTCATTTTGAGGGAGGGGCCGGTCATTTTGAGGGAGGGGCCGGTCATTTTGAGGGAGGGGCCGGTCATTTTGAGGGAGAAACCGGTCATTTTGAGGGAAGAAACTGGATCATTTTGAGAGAAGAAACTGGATCATTTTGAGGGAAGAAAACTGAATCATTTGAGGGAGAAAACTGCATCATTTTGAGGAAAGAAATTGCATAAATTTGAGGGAGAACCTGAATCTTTTTGAGGGAGGAACCAAATCATCTGAGGGAGGAATCGGGTCATTCTGAGGGAGGAACCTTCTGAGGGAGACAGAATCATTCTGAGGGAGACAGAATCATTCTGAGGGAGACAGAATCATTCTGAGGGAGACAGAATCATTCTGAGGGAGACAGAATCATTCTGAGGGAGGAAACAATCATTTTGAGGGAGGAAACTAAATCATTTTGCAGGAGGAAACTAAATTATTTTGAGGGAGGGAACCAAATCATTTTGACGATACCAAATAATTTTGAGGGAGAAACTGAATAATTTTGAGGAAAGAACTGGAACATTTTGAAGGGAGACACTGAATCATTTTGAGGGAGAGAACCAGATCATTTTGTGGGAGACACCAAATCATTTTGTGGGAGGAAAACAAATCATTTATAGGAAGGAACTAGATCATTTGATGGAGAAACCAAAACAATTTGAAGGAGAAACCAAATCATCTTGAGGGAGATGCCGAATCACATTTGAGGGAGGAAATCTGGATATTTTTAGGGAATATCTCCTGAACATTTTGAGGGAGGACATTGGAATGCTAGTTTGAGGGTAGAATCTGAACCATTTGGAGGGAGAAAACCGAGTAATTTTGATGGAGGAATCCGGATCAATTTGAGCGAGGAGACAAGGAAAGTGGGTGATTTTGATACAAACATACCCCCCCAAAAAAAACCCAAAGAAAAATGTGCTCCAATCCAGTGATAGTGCATTAATTTTATGCAGTTTTGCTTTGGTGTTTCAACACAGTAACTGTCTCCTCTTATTTCACTCAACGGGTCCAATTACACTAAACAAGTCAGGTTACCTTACATTTTTTCTTCTGAAAACTGGGTAGAGTTATTATATTTACTAAACAAGTCGGGTTACCTTACATTTTTTTCTTCTGAAAACTGGGTAGAGTTATTAAATATAATCAACTAAGGTTAACGGAAACTTCTCTCTTCTGGAGATGATGATGTATAATTATCAACCAGATCAACTTCTTTCCCACCAACATTATTTTGTGTCTTTGGAAGCTCCTTGCAGTCTCGGTCACAATTAATGGATGTATGGCGGAAGCAAACGAAACGACAAAAATCAAAATAAAGAATAAAATAAACAGAAGGGCACGAAGCCTCATGGAAACATGACATTCAATTGGGTGCTGTGAGGCAGAAGAAGAAGAAACGCCTCAGTGGCGATTCTTTCTCCCTACACTATGTATATATATCATGGCAGCTTTTGGGCGCAACTACTCTCTCTCTTTTAAGGCGAATGTGCAGCAGGAAAGAACAGTTGAAAAAAAAAAAAAAAATTCATCATAACCACTATGCTGAGGTCAAAGTCCTGACTCTCAAGTGATGATTTTTATTCTCTATAATAAGTGAGAAAGCACATCAGGCCATTTCAGAGATGGAAAGTTAGAATCATTTGGAATTTAAGGATAAAACCCACTTCAAATCAAAGGGGCAAAGATAATCATCAATATTGGCTTTAGAAACCGTCCATCTGTTCAGATCTTAAGCATGTCTCATTTTCTCTCAAAGGACCTGCTGTTCATGCTCCATATAAAAACACAATGAATAACACTATAATAGGCATACTTACTAAATGATGGTGCTGTCATATGAAAACAAAACAATATGCCTCTATCTATCAGTCTCTATGGATGTACAATCAAAACAAATGTGGACTGCCACAAACTAAAATCTTAGGAACTAGCAAAAAATAGCCTTTGAGTGCCACGGACAACCTGGCACTTTTGTTAGAAATTAAAAAGCTGAAAACACTATTCACAACGCATCCAAAAATAAAAATGACAGTCAATAATAACTGGAGAACTGAGAGTTCAATAAACCGTTGGAAACTATTCAGTGCTTCATGAATGTCATTGTATCATACCCTAAAGGTTTTAATAAAAAATAAATTGCATATAAAATCTGAAGAAGCAATAAACCTTCGTTCAGGATAAGCATGAATTTTGTCTTGGCACATTCATGGTGATAAGATCAAAATAACTATCTCTACGAATTAAAAAATAATTCTCATCACAAAATTGGAATAGTGTACTAATTACCTAAGAAATGACCAATCATCATTCAGTTCAAAGGCTACAGAAGTAAGTACCAACGTAATTTCCTTCAACAGAGTACCTATAATATCGGGTAAATATAAATCATGAAATTATAGTACGGCAATTCACTGTTCATTCACTTAATATTTCAGTAACAATGCAATGCCCACATTCCTTTAGTGTAGGAGAACCCATGTGGAGATTCAATGAGGGGGAGGAGGCTGCAATTTTGGCAGTCATAATTCTTATCAATTAAAAAAAAATCTTGTATATAACAGTACAATTGGACATATGTTGAAGTAGGACTTAAGTCCGCTGTCATTTTTATTTTTCGATTTCCTAATGCAAAGGTAAATGCTGCTCATAAATAAAACAACTATCCTAAGGGAACCTAGAGAGATTTCGAAGCATAACGGAAAAAAAGGGAATATCCCGCAAAAAATGACATGAAACGTGTAAAAAAATAAATTCCATAAACTACCATCTACACTAGACACAGTATACACTGGTAGGTCATACACAGTAAGTGTTAGCTAAACAAGGACACTTTATGACTAATCATTCATACTCGTGGCACGTGTACATACTCACACATGCTTGTATACTAATTACTTTTACAAAAAAGAACTCGAACTGTCCTCACTTATTTCACTGATCGTAAATTACCGAAATGTTACGTGTCGAGACGCCTTTCCTTTGAAATATAACTGCATTATGAAGTCAATTGATAGATGTGTGATGTTATTCTAATACTCGGATGCTCAAATCGCTTTAATGGTGATAACTGGAATTTTCTAGAACACAAATTTCCTATTTTATGATTTTATTTCTCATACCTGAATAAGCCAATTCGCTTCAAAACAGAAAAAAATACCTAGAAGTTAAATGATACTGGTTTATATTTGGATTATATTTTACCAAATGTGAAGCTTGGACTTTTATCTTGATCGAACATTTTTCTAAAGCAAGTCACATCGACATTTTTGATAAAGTAAATTCTAGACAGAACAAATAAAGCATGACTTGAAAATTCTCCAAGCAATAAAAGAATCTTAATATGGCAATATGACCATGAGGGCTTGAACGCGCTCCAGATCTATAGCTCTACGAGACATACTGATTAATATCTATTTTCGAGTGTCCGACGCTATACAAGACGCAATGGATTATTTATCTTTTCCCAATAGCAAAAAACTCTTTCAGAAGGGAGGCATCCGGGGATAAAATTCTCATCTTGTTTAAAGACAAATCTGTTAGTTCCCTTCAAGAGAAAAGAAAACTCTGAACCCCCACGAACCTGGGTCTATTACTTGAACAAAAAAAAAAAAACGCCTCTCAGTGTTGTTGACAATGCAGACGACATCATCTTTAAGAGGGAATAAACAATAGAAGGAATCCAGCCGTAAAATTACAGTTTAGTGGAGGCAAGTACGATTGAGCCTCTTGTCAATGGACGAAAAGGTTCTCTTATACAAAGTGAAGGACAATCATTATTTACGGCGGCCTCAAAATGGACTTCAAACGTCCCTTTGTGAGCATGAAGCAATGATTCTCTCTGCGCTAATTACAGCGTTATTGTTATTATGATTATTTCAATCTAACACTAATGGTATGGGACAGATATAATATATTTTCTTTGAAGTTATGGCTCTAAAACTACTTGAAACCAACCCAGCGACGAAGTGCTAATAAGTAAAATGATTCAGTCACAAGAATGATTTCCCTTCTGAGAATCGCGCTGAATGGGAAATGTTCCGTTTCCACGTTCATTCACACTCAGTCTATTTATTTGTCCACATCATTTCTTCAACGTCATGTATACGAAAAATGATACACGCACACATCAAACAGCATATATATATATATATATATATATATATATATATATATATATATATATATATATATATATATATATATATATATATATATATATATATATATATATATATATATATATATATATATATATATATATATATATATATATATATAATGTCTGATAAATTAATTTACACTCATGTACCTATACTACACAATTACACATACAGTGAAAGTAGAAAGATATACATTTCCCAGGACACACGTATACGCCCACATACTGATATTTACAGAGCATACGACTTACTGTATAATACCTCCTATCGATGTATACTGTATATAAATAACACATATTAACAAAAGCACTTTTCTTTGATATGTCTGCAAGCAAAACGACTATGTAAGTTACTCTTCCAACAAAAGCAGTACGAACAGACGACATGAATTAATAACACAGACAAGACAAGCTAAAAATGCTTTAGTTACTATTACAGTGAAACAACGCATCTGTGCCCTACAAGGGGAAAAAATTACCTAAAAATACAAAGTCCCCGAGAGGACACTAAACCCTATAAAATGACTAAACACAGTAGCCAATGACCAATGATCACCGTATATCAAGATAAAAGGTTTAGGCCCCACCAACCAAAAAAAAAAAAAAAAAAATCCTTATTTTTGGTTTTTGGCTTTTATATAAAAAATACTATTATTGCACGTTTGCACGAATGGGGTTTCTCCCCCCATCCGCGCAGACACACAAAAACGCACACACACACACATGACGTAAGTCGTACTTGCAAAGAACGGCACTTGGGTGACCTCCCCCTTTGCGACGACGCTGGGCGCCCCCATGACGACCACAGGCAGGGCATCAAAGTAAGAGGAGTGGGGTGCCACCGCCAGGATTGGGGCGTCCCTGGGATGGGCCTGGTGCCCTTTGACCCTGACAAAGTGGAATCCCCCAGCTGTGAACACCCCGCGGACTCCAAACCGCACCATCTCCTTCACCACACTGAGGGAGGGAACAATCCCGTCAAAACATGGATGGACTCTGCGGGCAGTGGAGGGAGCCTCGCGACTTCACTCGCACTTCTCTGTCATTCAGTAGGTGTCATCTGTGCGTGCATTCTAAAGTGGTGTGTGTACGTGTGTACATAGGTTTGTGTATGTGTGTGAAATCAGAATGGCCAATATAGGAGCAAGGAAATGAAATGCATCAACCGGTATTTCGACTGCAACACAAAATCTTTTCCACATGTTAAGTGAATATGTCCAAAATTAAGGTGAAATAACTGGAAACTAAGTGTAAATGCATGTATGTATGTGTGTGTGTATATATATGTATATGTATATGTATGTATATATGTATATATATATATATATATATATATATATATATATATATATATATATATATATATATATATATATATATATACACACATTAGTATACATATACACGCACACTTTTAGTATGTATTTCTCTCCCTTGATTCCTATCTGCTCATTCAGTTGTAACATAACATTCATCAGTTTATATGTATGTGTACAATATATACGGGAAATCTGTGACAAATAATGCTACACCTAATGGATAGCTAACTGATAACTAATAAATTAACATGAAAAAAAATGTGGGAATAACAACGGTTTTATTCGTCGTCACGACGCAAAGAAAACCGTATCTTTGCAAGAGCTCATCACTAAATGCCAGAAAGAAACTGATTAACGGGAATAAGCAACAAACAGGGGAAAAAAATGAGCAGGCAAAAAAAAATTAAAAAATACAGCGATGTGTGCATGAACCCTTTTTTCTTTTTTAAACTTTCCGGGAGGAACGCAGATGCAAAATAATAATAATAATAAATAAATAATAAAGATGCAAAAAAAGGAACAGACAATGAATAAATGACTGAAAATAAAAGCTACACAAGAAGAAGCTCGACTAACACTTCCTTCACAGTCTCTCTCTCCCTACCTCTGGTTTTCTCATAAAGGAAATGCTTATTTAGACAACACGTTTCTAACTACGGAAACAGAGGGTCGCCGACGATCTGAAATTCCACAATGTAGAGATTCAAAGTTATTCCACCACACAAGATACACGGAGTCACTTATATACGTCAACATCATAACACCACCAACATGGCATGCAGGGGCAACTGTCACAATGGACACCATTAAGAAATCCACGGAAGGGAAAATCATTATTTCATATCAGTTCAGTTTAACTTAATTTAAGAGTTTTATCACAGTGATGCACCTACTTGGGTGGCTACTGTTCTCAAAATACAAGATTATGATTACATTCGCAATTCAAGTTTATATATATTTATATGTATATATATGTATATATATTTTTTATTCCATCTGTCCTACTTCAATCATTATTCACAACTGTTATTAAGGGATTTATAACTTAAACAATCCAAGATTTATGAGCATGCATTATGATCAAATAAATTTGCTTACTGACTGGGGACATTATATGATATATATATATATATTATATATATATATATATATATATATATATATATATATATATATATATATATATATATACACATATATATATTATTTTTTATATGTATTTATTATATATATATAATATACACATATATACATATATATATATTTTTCAAAACTAATCCTTACAAAAAAGATGACATGATACCAACGGTGCTTGCAGAAAATACTTCATTCTTATATACAGTATAACTCGTATACGTACCATGTACCTGCCCAGTGCCGCTAACTCAATGGTATGAAAACTGGTTGAAACAAAAACACTTATCCTCTTGCTTAGAAAAAGATCGTTAAGTTTATCATACAGTATTTGCTTTAAACTGTGAAAGTGTTTCTTTCACCAGGTTGATACCACTTCTTGTGTAAGAGGTTTTAAGTTCAAATAGTAAACCATATATCAAAGGTGACTTAGCAATCGGAGAGCTAAATTCCTGAATGTAAAGCTATGAATATGTGTACCCTTAGAAAAATATATTCTGATAGGCAGAAACTTGGATCTGGAGGCAATGCTAGTATACATGAGCACTACCACCCACCCACCCACCCATACAAACACACAAACATACATACAAGTATTTAAGAACAACCAATTGTATAATATGTACGCTGTACTTTTGATTAACCTGTCTTCTTCTTTATTAGGTCGCACAGGATGTCAAAATAATATTTCAGGAAAGCGGTGATACACTGACCTACATTCATGTTTTGATGGTGGCTTAGATCAGGGAAAATAAGGTAAACGAATGTACACAGAGGAAAGCTTCCTGTAATGTTATCATTATTAATTACTTACTGTAATGTTGTTATCATTATTGAATACTTCAATATATTCACCGAGTCACACTTCCAGAATCTCCCAGAACTGTCCAGAAGAATTTTTCCCTGATGAAAATATGATAAAGGACGCAATGCCGAGTTAAGAGATGGTAGATGCTAGGCAACCATTAGCGGAGAAGACCAAAAGAATGACAAGCAGAAGGCAGAACGGACTGACATCACTCAAGTGAATTCAAGAGTTGATGGAATGGAACGTGGCATCCACAATACGAGCAATCGTCTTTATCTGTAAAACATTTCCTGAGGAAATCTATTATCATTAACACTATCTCTAACATTAGTGTGCAACAGGGGACCTCCGGTAATTACAGCAAGCAGTTCTGACGTCTCTTTGTCCGATTCGGTGCATTTTTATTTTTCAAGGTTTTTGTTCCTTCCCACAGCAACGGCCGACTGTTGGCTAAAAATTCAACATTCTTCACGAACACGCCACATTCCTTGGCAAGAATCACACCTTGACAACGCGGCTCTCTCTCTCTCTCTCTCTCTCTCTCTCTCTCTCTCTCTCTCTCTCTCTCTCTCTCTCTCTCTCTCTCTCTCTCTCTCTCTAACACAAAGACACACCACACACACAAACACAAAGCGAAAACATTTTGTTCCTGAGCAGTACCCAAAATAATTCCATCTTTTCCTTCTTCTCGAACCAGGAAATTTACAAAGAAACTATAACAGAGGGTGATGATCCACTTACAACATATAGGTTTTTTTTTTTTTTTTTTTTTTTGCACTATCTTGCAAACAAACTCCAATGGTCTGTCTCTCACTTTATTTACCCTTTTGCTCATTGCGTTACTACTTCGGCTTATTTGATTCTTGAAGACTGGATGCTAGTACTTTCACCCATTTCATAAGATTAGTTATCATGAACCTTTAAGAATTTATCTTTAAAAAGACAACATATATAAACTAAATGTATTTTTAGACAAGAAATTTAATATGAGTGTCAGGCAAAAAAAGGTGCATTTTTAAAACTAAACTGCAATAATTGTTCTTCCGTAAATACGTGTAAAAATTAAGTATTGTAATCTAGTTTTAAAAATGCTCCTCTTTTTTACCTGACAATCTCATTAAATTTCTTGTCTAAGAATTCTTTAAACTTATATACGTTGTCTTCTTAAAGATAAATTCTTAAAGGTTCATAATAACTAAGTGCTTGCGTCCAGTCTTCAAGAATCAAATAAGTTCAAGCAACAATGCAATGAGTAAAACCCAGTCGGCGATTCACAATAGTTCTTTTGAAGGTGTGAAAACCTTATTCTATCGGACGGAGACGGCGCTTTGGCTGTTTTTCAGAGAAGGGAAGACACAATAAAGTCCTTAAGTCTATGTCTGACGTCAGAATTTCCCAGGTTCGATATCCAATTCTTTGGCTGTGATAATTTCACGACAATACGTCATGTGCCGAATTTCCCGCAGCATTTACACAGCAAACACAGAGGTACCAAGTTTCACAGCAGAGAACGAATATGACATTCGCCTAAGGTTTCTTAATACAAACATAACAAAACCTGTACAAAATTTTTGCTTTTGTTGAAAGAGAACTTATATAGGACTGGAAATAAGTTTTCACAGCCATACTAGTCGAAATTATGAATGAAATAATATTCGTAATTTAATATCTTCATTAAGAAGTACTTTACTTCCTATTCGTCAAGAACAAGATTTCTTTTTCGACTTTTTTATGAACAATGCATTCCCCAAAACATCGTTTCAAAGCTTATAAATGTGTCTTTAAAACCTAAATATCATCATATTGAAAAGGTTGTTAAACATGAAGCAAAAAACTGGTAATGTCAATGAGCCCAGTTTTTCGTTTCCGTAAAAACAAATATTACTAACATATTTTACCTTCAAATACATTTTAGAATTGTGTTCTTCAATAATCTTGCACGAAACGGCTGCTAAAGCCATTAAAAAACGGCTACCTAATGAACGTCACTCTAAGAAGGTATATCTGTTTATATGTAAGGTCCATGATAATCTAAAAATTAGAATGAAACAGCGCTTAAACATGGGGCAAAAGAACTGGTAATACAAATGAGCTCTGCTTTCGCCTCTGTAAAACCAAATATTACCGACATATTTTACCCTCTTATATTGTAGATTTCAGATTCTTTTTTTTTTTTGTTAATAACCTCGTACGAAAAGGCTGTCAAAAGTCATAAATAAACTACTTCCCAATAGAATAGAATACAATTTAGGCCGAAGGCCAAGCGTTGGGGCCTATGAGGTCATTCAGCGCTGAAAAACTTGAGAATAAAAGGTTACAAAGGTGTAATAGGAGGACAACCTCGCAGCTGCACTATGAAATAACTGTTAGAGAGGGTGGAAGGTAAGACGGAAGAGAGAGCATATAAACCGAGCTCCATTAAAAGGAATGAAAGGGGTTGCAGCTAGGAGTCGAAGGGACGCTGCAAAGAACCTTAAGTAATGCCTGCAGTGCACCGAGCATGAGGTGCAACTGACGGCACTAAACCACGCTACCCGCCACCCCCCCGCCCCCATACGGAGACGACTACCCAATGAACGTTGTTTTGTTCGCATGTACGCTACCTGAGGTGGTATTCCTACGAACCACAAGCAGTAGTAAAGACCTTAAGATACCAAATCGGACCGGGGGCTTGCTGGCTAAAGATTACCCAGTCGAGGATAAGAAAGCATAATTGGGGATCGCGTTTTAATACTCACGACTTCTAGGTAAAACCTTACAAAGAAAACACACATACCAAAACTGGATTCCACAGTCTAAAATCAATTCCAATTTTAAACTGGTTTTACCCTCTTTATATTCTAAAATTTGAATAATCTGCCAGTTTTCCGTATTATATTTTATTAGCAAATGGTTGTCCATTATATGAAATGTAAATATGTAGGTAATATTTACAAACAAATACATATGTATATATACATAGATGTAGATATACATGTAATGCATATATGTGTTTGAGAGAGAGAGAGAGAGAGAGAGAGAGAGAAAATGCCATTAGTAACTTAATAAACATGATTAATATCCTCGATCCCTTGTTTGCGTGAAGCGACACACGCAACCATCACGAACGAATTGTGACGTGTGTGTGTGTTTGTTTTTGCAGGAAATTCCAGTGAACTAAACGAGCAAGAGAGAGAGAGAGAGAGAGAGAGAGAGAGAGAGAGAGAGAGAGAGAGAGAGAGAGAGAGAGAGAGAGAGAGAGAGAGAGAATTTTAGTCTGAATTCACAAATCTCGAGATGTGAGTTTTCAGTGCAACGTGCTACAAGAATAATACATTTAAAATACATGTATTATCGGATAAATTATGGAATTTAGCATAGAATAATTAAAAACTAAACTTTCACTAATGGATCATTCAATCCAATGGAAAAATAAAAATAGCAAAATAAAAAAAGAAAATTAAAAATAGAAAAATAAAATATTTGATAAAACCAAAGTATAGACATGAAACATTCATCTTCCGCTCCAACATGAGAGTCCAGCTGCGCCGTCAATCTCGCCCGTTTAAATATTTCTAATAAATTCGGTGAATCCTCGCAGCTGCTTTCCATGAACCGCTGTCTGAGGGAAATTTGATGCGCGCAACTTTTGTCCGACGAAAGCAGAGGGTCGGCCGGCCGGCAACAAATGTAAAGCCTTGCTTCCTTTATGGTATATAGTTTTAGGTTTATATCTAAATTGCATTAAAGTTGAATAGCTACCTACAATAAGATATAACTATATATTTAGTTATTTATATATATTTTTATAAATTTTAAATATATATAAATGTTATATATAAATGTATGTACATATA
>NC_089765.1:36091909-36096909 GCF_040412425.1 Macrobrachium rosenbergii
AAATAAAACAAAAACTACTGAGGCTAGAGGGCTGCAATTTGGTATGTTTGATGATTGGACGATGGATGATCAACATACCAATTTGCAACCCTCTAGCCTCATTAGTTTTTAAGATCTGAGGGCGGACGGACAGACAAAGCCACACAATAGTTTTCTTTTACAGAAAACTAAAATCTTATGGTAATATAATTACCAAAAAGTATAGATCATGACAAAAAGGGGGCAATGCCTGGAGTTAGGGAAGGGTTTATTCAAAATTTCCTGATTTATAAAGTCATTTCAACCGCGATAGTTTAAGATTCGACCTCTAAGAAATTGCAAAGAAATAGTTTTTTTGCTTTATGAATATAATGGCAAAAAACTATCACGTGATCGATAGTGACAAAACACGCACGTGAATGTGATGTCAAGAACCTTTTCCATGCAAGGAAAGTGAAGTACCTGAGGTATAACAAAGTTCATCAAGGTAACATACTATACTTTATCAAATTCATTAACATTTTGACTATATTTTATCCAATTAACTACATATTAACTATACTAAGCTAAAGGCAAGACAAAGTCTTCCCACTTCCAAGTATATAGTATCAGTCATATTCGAACATTCTAGTATTTAGTATTATAGATGGTCATACACGAACATAATCTACGGGAACCACACTACAATTTTAACTTCTGTTATGATAAATATCTCTAAAATTTCCTTACAATAAAGTTATAAATTTTAGTTATTTATTTCTTGTATTCAGCCATGATCAAACTCATTTGCCGGAAGGCTACCATTATAAGTACAAGCCATTTTAATTGGTCAAATTCCTTATTGGATGGCAATAACCACCATTACAAAGAAACCAACAACGAGTGAGGTGTGTTGTTCTGCGATTATTAGTATAAAATAATTTGAAATACAGTATAATCCTCATTTGATTAGTATAATCATTATTCGATTAGTATAATCATCATCTCTAGTCAAGCTTCAACCACAGTTCGAAAAGCACAAGGTTTAGCCTATGAGCCCCAACAGGGAAAGCAGTTCCGTACAGAAACAGAAGCAGAAGTAACTAATAACTGTAAAAATAACACAGAAAATCAACAACAATAAAACAATTACACTATGAAATAAAGCCGATGAATATTACATCAACCAACACTGGCGCTGTCTAAAACACCCTGGTGCAAGATTTTTAAAAGTATCCAGCCTAGATAATAAAAAAGCAATAAAAGTTACACCATACATAAGAACAAATTCATCAATAACAACAATAACAATATGAACACGAACAGACTATGCAGAGCATATACAAGATAACAAAATGTCATTTAAAAACTGTTCATCGTGGGAAGGACAGTAGAGATGGCTTCGATGACGATGATCAAATGTGGCGATAAGCAAAACGCTGAAAGTTAAATCAACTTTTCGATAAATTACCAGGCTGCCCTTGCCCAACAGGCAAAACAAATTGACAAATGTGTTCAAGCACACCCTCAAGTAACAGAACTCGAAACCTGAACGTTGGAAGGTCTTGGTACAGAGTCTATGGCACTATCAGTAGTCAGGTTGTCTTTTGCGTAACATTAGAAAGAGAAGCCCATCACCCGTACCTGAAGT
Source organism: Macrobrachium rosenbergii (assembly GCF_040412425.1). Taxonomy (NCBI): domain Eukaryota; kingdom Metazoa; phylum Arthropoda; class Malacostraca; order Decapoda; family Palaemonidae; genus Macrobrachium; species Macrobrachium rosenbergii. Next base: position 36,093,519 of record NC_089765.1, read on the forward strand.
GTACTTTACGCATAATGGCTGTCTGGAAGCAAGTGCTTTATCTTAAGGTGCTTCTATGAAGGCCTAGAAATAAAAACCTTACAACAGACTTAGCAGCCACTGGAAGGACGAAGTTGGACCTGTAATTACTGCAAGTTATCTCTCTATACTCTTCTCGTTGAAGTTCACACACTGATCTTTGCTATATATATAAAATAATAAGCTTCCATATTTATGGTTCGTAAATAGCACTTTTACTTCGTCCAAAATTTTGATTACTTTAAGTCTTGATATTCTTACTTAGCTCTCTTTAAAGTATACAACAGGTTTTTAAGCATGATTTTACTTAATCGCAGCAAAACAACAAACCAATATAAGAGCAACAGAACTGTTCTGGAGAGAGAGAGAGAGAGAGAGAGAGAGAGAGAGAGAGAGAGAGAGAGAGAGAGAGAGAGAGAGAGAGAGACTCTAGAAATGTCAAACGAGCCGTACATAAAATACCTGCACTGTCTATATCAGTGCTCAACAAAGGACAATCTCTCTCTCTCTCTCTCTCTCTCTCTCTCTCTCTCTCTCTCTCTCTCATCACTAAACTCCATTTTCATTGTACACAGCTCTATCTCATGGCTTTAATCAATAGCACCACCTTCAGCAGGGTCACCAGCAACCCAAGTGGACTTCCAGCCCCGGAGAGAGAAATTTCCAAGAGAATAGAGAGAGAGAGAGAGAGAGTGTTTCATTTACTGAAGAAGGGAGAGAAAGATTTTTTCTAGTGCTAAGTTTAAGAAGAGCAAAAGAGTTATTGCTGAACTCCTGGGCTCGATGTCTGCCTCAAAGGTTAGACTTAAAATTCTGAAATTTCATTGTTCCGATTTATTTCAAATTTCACGTTAATAAACGTAATATTATCACAGCGTAAACTCTTATTACCCATCTATCATTTACCATTGGGAGCGTAACCCCAAGGGCAGCGTTCTTCGTGGACAACTAAAGAAAAGGTCAGGAGCAAGATGAATTTCAACGTCATCAAAGTAAAGGTTTCGATGAATAAATCACCCCCCGCTGGAGGGGTGGGGGCCGGGTGGGATAGGGCTACTTCGATACAAAGTTCACCTGTTCAGAACAGAATAGAATAAGACAGTGGTTTTCATCCTTTTTGGCATCCCTAAATACTCATGGCCCACTGCCCTTCAGAATTGTACAATGATGATAATAGAATTATTATAAAACATTTTCAGAACACTTTATTAGTTTTACATTTTCATTTATGGAATAATTTTTCAGAGCACTTTATTAGTTATATATTTTCATTTATGAAAGAAAGCACTGGTCTGCGTTTACTGTACAGGATTTTTCATTTTTTAAATACTATTTTTAAGATGTCGGTAGCATGGCCCCTCTCAGAACTTCCCATGACCCACCAGTGGGCCGTGGCCCACAGGTTGAAAACCACTGGAATAAGAGATATGGACTTTAATCCAGAGGCTAAGCGCTGGGACCTAAGAGGTCATTCAGCGCTGAGAGGGAAATTGACAGTAAGGTGGTTTGAAAAGTGTAACAGGAGCAAAACCTCACAGTTGCACTATGAATCAATTGTTCAGGGAGGGTGGAAAGTAAGATGGAATAAAGAATATGAACGGAGGTACAGTTAAAGGAATGAAAGAGGTTGCAGCTAGGGGCAGAAGGGACGTTGCAAAGAAGCTTACAGTACACAGCATGAGGCGCAATGACGGCACTACCCTCTGCAGCGGTGCACCTATTGTGGAATATGGTTATCTATTATATAAACTGAAAGGCGTCTTTGAATGTATATTATGAAAATTATCATTTAAAATCCGTCGCCATCATAAGTTTTTTTTCACCTGTGGCTTTCTTCAATACTGTGTCCTGAGGCTTTAATTCTGATTCTTCTCTCGATCTCGAAAGCCGACACCAGATCCGACACAAAAAAAAAAAAAAAAAAAAAAACCACGTTTTAGACACTCGGTTAAGAAAATAAATAAATAAAAAACAACTCGGGAGAAAAAAAACAAATGCCTCTCGTCCTTTAAGAGCCTTTATCTCGACTTTATTTTGGGAACTTTTGAATATCATCGAGAGGGCGCTCGCTCTCTCTCTATCTCTCTATATCTCTCTCTCTCTCTCTCTGTGTGAGAACTATGTTAGCTCAACTGTATCTTCTGGCCAAGGAAACACAGCTGTTGCTTAAATGTGATAATATCTAGACATGCGTAATGCACGGGAAGGTGACAGAACTAAGATATTCCAAGTTTTAGTGGTTAAGGAGAGGAAAAAAAGAAGTCCAGATAAAACAGTTAGTGCCCAACAGAGAGAGAGAGAGAGAGAGAGAGAGAGAGAGAGAGAGAGAGAGAGAGAGAGAGAGAGAATTTGATTTCACATGATGGCTTCCCTCAGAAATGTCACCCATGAATTTCACAGAAGAATTATTAAACGGTACATATCTGCCTTCACATACTGGATATCTCAAAGAATAACCGAACACAGAAAACTTTCTTAAATCCATACTGACATGGAGAGGGGCAAACAAAAACAACCGCTGTGAAAGATATAAATATAACAAAACAAAAAAGATGCAGATATAAAGATAAAGATCAACGTTCTTTTCGGAAAAATCAAGCCAAGTTTTGGCAGAATGGGTCCATATTTACCTCTTTGCATTACAAAATGGTTGCTGACCCCACTCAGTTGTACTGAGATTAAACTGACCAGAAGTCTGAAAGCTCTGTCTTACTGGACTTGTTTCTCTCTCCCTCTCCCTCTCCCTCTCCCTCTCCCTCTATATATATACATATACATATTTTTACATGTATTTATAATAGACACATTTATATATATATATATATATATATATATATATATATATATATATATATATATATATATATATATATATATATATATACATATATTCACACACACATACATCCATTTGTGTGAGAGGAAATGAAGCGACATGTGTGGCACTTTGGAACTTTCATTACCTATTATGGATAAATGTGTTTTTATTCCTAAGATCTATTCGCAAATTAGTTCAAGGTCAAAGCCAAGAGAATATAATAATAATAATAAATGTGAGTATTAATGTACCTGATGTACCTTAATAAAAATGATAAATACAGTAATAATAATAATAATATTATTATTATTATTATTATTATTATTATTATTATTATTATTATTATTAGTATTATTATTATTATTATTATTATTAGTAGTAGTAGTAGTAGTTCATAGTACTAGTATCAGTAGTAGTACACATTAATATTATTACTATTATTACATATTCATAATGCATTATTATTATTATTATTATTATTATTATTATTATTATTATTATTATATTATTATATCTATTCATTATTACATATGAAGCATTTACATACAAACACCA
>NC_089765.1:36101909-36151909 GCF_040412425.1 Macrobrachium rosenbergii
TAGATTAAAATGAAAGATTGAGATGAAAGGAAAACCGAACAAACTTTTAGGAAACAATCACTCAGTCCAAGGAAGCTTTCAAGTTAGGAGGCAAAAAGAGAGAAAAGAAAGACAATGAGGTCTTCATCCAAAAGAAAATAAGCTATATGAATCGTGAAATAGAAAATTATTTAGCTTGGCAGTCGAGACAATCTAGCAACCCGCGGTTTAAAGAAGTAAGGTTCGCTATAACCTACCTGAAGAAAGATGCGATTCTCCTTCAATTCCCACAATAGTAAGTGTTTTCTGTTTTCTCTTGCAGAGAATACAGAGGACCTTGGCATTGAAAAGGCAGAGTGTCTGAATAGGCGAGGTGCTTTGAATTTCAATCCGTGAAGGGAAGCGAAAGAGGCAGAACCCAGATTATGAGACCAACATTCCGAACAGGATCTGATGCGACGCCAAAATAAACATATCCAGTAAAGGAACAGTAAAAGCCAATTTCTCTACTCCCGTATTTTTTAAGACAATAATGCGCGTTACAGAATCCACTGACATCCAGTCACTAGTGATTGTACTATCAGGTGTTAAATTGAAGTGTTCATCATTCTCTCTCTTCTCTCGCTCTCTCTCTCTCTCTCTGTACTATCAGGTGTTGAATTGGAGGGATCACCATTCTCTCTCTCTCTCTCTCTCTCTCTAAAAAATATATAAAACACATTTTCCTGTTTCCATTACCGATATGGACTGAACTACCAAGTGCAGGAGGCAATTCAGCAATAATTTTTCGTACACGTGCTTTGTCTTTTTTTTTTATATATCAAAGGAAATCGACATTTTTCCAGTCCCTTGACACACATTTTTACATCCAAACCTCTCTCTCTTTTCCCTTTTATATCCTGAGATTTTTCTCTCGAACCGCTGGCTCACATGATGGCAGAGAGAGAGAGAGAGAGAGAGAGAGAGAGAGAGAGAGCTACTGATTTTACTAACTAAAGATCATGCAATTATTGTGTCTGCCTGTGTTGTCACATAGGAATGGATTTATGAAGTATGGGAAAATACTTTTTTTCCTTGTGTAACTTCTCATAATTTTAGATCTAAAATTAGAGGAGTTGAATGAAAATAAAAGAAAGTAAAAAATGCGCCAAAGTTCCTTCGGCACAATCGAGTTTTCTGTACAGCGAATAAGCTGTATGAAACTCTCAGCCACGGTGCATTAAACTCTCAGCCGCGGGGCATGAAATTCTCAGCCGCGGGGCATGAAACTCTCAGCCGCGGCCCAGTGGTGGCCTGTGTTGTTGGCACCTATAGTGCCAGACGCACGATCATGGCTAACTTTAACCTTAAAAATAAAAACTACTGAGGCTAGAAGTCTGCAATTTGGTATGTTTGATGAGTGCAGGGTGGATGATCAACATACCAATTTGCAGCCCCCTAGCCTCAGTAGTTTTTAAGATCTGAGGGCGGACAGAAAAAGTGCGGACGGACGAACAAATAGCCATCTCAATCATTTTCTTTTGCAGAAAACTAAAAAAGTAGCGTAATTTTTAATGTTTTCCTTCTTTCGTTATTTTCATCTTTCTCTTTCGGTCCAGAGTGAATTTATTCTTTTAATAGATTTTCTACAAACCTAATGAAAAACAAAATCTCTTTAAAAAACTGAAAAATTTTGGACATTTTAAGTAGGCAATCCATACCTCATGGACAATCCAAAGTGAACACCTATACTATAAATAAATGTATATGTATATATATATGTATATATATAATATAGGCTATACATATTTATATAATGAGAGAGAGAAAGAGAAAGAGAAAGAGAAATCGTGTACACAAGTTATTAAATGCGTGTTCATCAACCATAACGGAATGAACTATGAATACAGGCGAACGAAAAACTAAAACCAGTAAAAACCCCCAATTATATTCCTTGGAACAACGAAGGCAGGTTTACTGCAGCCATCACTTCAAGAGCTGCCTGTCATACGCAAACTACAGCGGCATTTACTGTAACAAATGAGCAGCCGATAAGGCATTTTTTCGTGTCAACATCAAACAGCGCAGCAAGCCGTTATCGGTAATCACGCCATTATCTCTGGTTCAATAATTTGGCTGTACAGCTCGCCTCACCTCCGCCATAACATTCAACGAAACAAACATTGACTCAGAGTCGCCCTCGCTTGCTCCCAAAACAGTGTAGAATTGGACTGAATACAGAATTTAGGCCAAAGGCCAAGCGCTGGGACCTATGAGGTCATTCAGCGCTGAAACAGAATTTGACAGTAGAAGGTTTGAAAGGTGTACCAGGAAGAAAACCTCGCAGTTGCACTATGAAACAATGTTAGGAGAGAGTGAAAAGTAAGATGGAAGAAAGAGAATATGAACAGAGGTGCAGTAAAGGAACATAAGGGGTTGCAGCTAGGGGCCGAAGGCACGCTGCAAACAACATTAAGTAATGCCTACAGTGCACCGCATGAGGTGCACTGACGGCACTACCCCTCTGTGGGGGGGAAACAGTATAGGAATGGAATATGAAATTGACAAAGGCCAAGCGCTGGGACCTATGAGGTCATTCAGCGTTGGAAGGGAAAAAGAGAGTAAAACGGCTTGAAAGGTCTAACAAGAGAAAAACCTCGCAGTTGCACAATGAAACAACTGTTGGAAGAGGGTAAAATGTAAGATGGAAGAAAGAGGATATGAACGGAGGTATGGCAAAATGAATGAAAGGGGCCGAAGGAACGCTGCAAAGAACATTAAGGAATGCTACAGTATACAGCGCGAGTGCACTGTAGGCACTAGCCCCCCGCCCCCAACTTATGGGAAAGGGAACAGTACAGGAAGAGACAGGAATAACATTTGCCACGAGAAATCCAAAGCACACACAAACAATGTCAACCGGAAATAGCAGGTAGAAATGATTCAATATTAAAGAAACAAAAATGCCGATATTTGATGAGTGAAACAATAAAAGACAAGCGGGTTCTACAATCCAAGACCAACACCATCAGCGCCAACTTACGATCTGTTTTATGAGCAAGAGCCCGTGCTGACATAATGCCAGCTTAATCCAAAACGACATCAGCAGGGGCAACTACGATTAAAAAACAAAAAAGTGATTTATATAGAAAAAAAACCAGGATTTCAGCTAAACAAAAAACAAGCAAGAAAGAAAACAAAGGCGACTACAGCAGACAATAGCCAGACGTCCACGAATAACCTACAGCGAAATGATGGCCCTCGCCGAAAACAATGGCCTTTGATTAGGATTTCAAAACAGTGGGGCATCTCTATGAATACAGGATAAGGCTACACAAACACTGTCACGTATTCTCTTGTTCTCATACTGGTGGCTCTTACGTCTTACTGTCATCCTCTGCCGTTTAGAATAGAATAGAATACAGAATTTAAGGCAAAGGCCCAGCGCTGGGACATATGAGGTCATTCAGCACTGAAACGGAAACAAATTTGAAGGGTGTAACAAGAGGAAGACCTCGCAGTTGCAATTTGAATCAATTTTTAGGAGAGGGTGGAAAGTCAGACGGCAGAAAGAGAATATGGACGGAGGTGCAGTAAAAGGAATAAAAGTTAAGTATATCTTAGTTTAACCAGACCACTGAGCTGATTAACAGCTCTCCTAGAGCTGGCCCGAAGGATTAGATTTATTTTTACGTGGCTAAGAACCAACTGGTTACCTAGCAACGGGACCTACAGCTCATTGTGGAATCCGAAGCACATTATAGCGAGAAATTAAATTCTATCACCAGAAACAAATTCCTCTTGTTCTTCACTGGCCGGTCGGAGATTCGAACTCACGACCAACAGAGTGGTAGCTGAGAACGGAACCGGCTCACCCAGCGAGGAACTAGTAAAAGGAATGAAAGAGGTTGCAGCTAGGGGCCGAAGAGACGCTGCAACGACCCTAAAGTAGTGTCTACAGTGCGTCACGTGAGGTGCACTGACGGCACTACCCCCTTTGGAGCCTCTGCCGTTTAGGATATAATAGCATACAGAATTTAAGCCAAAGGCCCAGCGCTGGGACCTATGAGGTCATTCAGCGCTGAAACGAAAATTGTCAGCAAGAAAATTTGAAGGGTGTAACAAGAGGAAAACCTCGCAGTTGCACTATGAAACAATTGTTAGGAGGGGAAAGTCAGTTGGCAGAGAGAATATGAACGGAGGTACGTAAAAGTAATGAAAGAGGTTACAGCTAGGGGCCGAAGGTGCACTGACGACACAGCCTCCTTTGGTGCCGCTGCCGTTTACTCTCGAGTCCTTTGTTGCAACTGAAATAGCTTTAACTCCAGGGAAGAGACGTTCATCATTCACTGAAATTTTTATTTTATTTTATCCGGACTTGAGGACGGCGTGAAATGAGTAACAAAAACCACCCCTCTGGAGACTGACTCGAACTAATGAGCTTGACTTGATTATGATTAGTTCACACTACTATCACCAGCACCACGGAATCGCTAAGAACGACTCACTTTTATTTCCATATCACACAGGAAGGAACAAAGAACTTTATTTATATTTAGGCTATATTAACACACATTGCATTATATATTTATATATATATATATATATATATATATATATATATATATATATATATATATATATAAATATATATATTATATATATATATATATATATAAATTATGAAACCCCATACATATTCACCTGGTCACACACTTATAGTTGCTTGACAAAAGCCTCTAGCCTTATTACTGTTGTAGCCGCCAGTATAACCATTATTATTATGGTTGTTATTCTTGTTGTTCTGAAATGCATACTTATGCAAATTATGCCCATCTCTCCGAAGAAGCCTGTCAAAATAAATCATTCAACAGACAAAGAACACAACCGAGAGTCACCTCCACGTACGAAGTCCCCCTTCTCTAATAGCTAAGCTGAAAAACTCGAGGAAGGAAGCAAGTCCCTTCTTCACGGCAAAGGGTCCGTGACCTTGGGTGCCCTGTCAAGGGTAACCCCACTTACAAATTCCTGTTTGGGTACAACCAGGGCTCGTTCAGCCACTCATCGAGTATCCTCTTCTTTCAATAAACTATATACAAAGAAAGATTAACGAAGTCTTTGAACTGGACAGGATTTCCCGAAGGTTTGTGTCACCACGGGTATATAGATTATATTTCTTAAAAGACCCTAATTTCATAGGGGATGAATCTGAGACTTTGAAAGACGGAAACAAGGAAACAAAGGATAGGAATCACCCGCCGTCAGAGTATGTATTAGGCCTATATAGGAATATTAAGGATAAAAGCATAACGTTTCCGGAATTGTTTGATCAGAATACGGACTTTTTAGGGGCCAAATATTTCCGAAAACTAAATGTTGGAAGAACACAATAAAGGTTAATCTTATACTCCCAATTATTTCCATCAGAAAAAGATTCCTTGTGGAAAAGGGGTTATAACTAATCTTCAGGTATCCTAATATCGCTTACCAATCATACAATTGGCTTTTCCTTTAAAATCAAAGACAAGTTTATTTATGTGTGCGAACTATTGTACGTATTATACACAGGCAAGTATGCATATCCCTAAGAGAGAGAGAGAGAGAGAGAGAGAGAGAGAGAGAGAGAGAGAGAGAGAGAGAGAGAGAGAGAATTTAAATGCAAAACGCGGGCTAAAAACCTCATATGAGCTAAAGGAGAAAGTTAACAGAATTCCTTCACAACACTTCCCTGTTTTTTTTCTCTCTCTCATTCGTTTTTTAGGTACACAGCGGTCGTGCCCCGAAGGATTCCGCAGGCTTGAGATAAAAAAAAAAAAACACTCCATAATGCACGAACAGCTGCTGTAATCTCCTCCAAATACTGTTGTATTTACACTGTGGTGAACAACTGTTCTTGCGAGGATCTTACTCTCTAAAATATAAAGAAACTATATCCCAAATTCAGCTGGCGAGAGGTACACGAAAGCTAAAAAGAACGAGGACATGCAACAAAACTAGCTTGCATTTGGCTCGGCCCTACAGGGGAGGGACAGGGCTGGTTGTTAAATCATTCATTAACTCCAGGAATGACAGCCATTCTGCCAATCTTTTCACACAGTACAAACTTAGGCATGACGGTTGCCACTATTAAGGGACTGAGAAAGTTAACAGCCAATAGCAAAGGGTTTAGCATCCCTACAACTCGCTGCGAGAAAAATGTTGATAGGATAAAACACCAGTCAAGCAACGGCTCGTTAATTACGCATTAAGAGTGCCCACAGAACACACTTCTAATGGAAGCATGACCACAAGAGCTTTTGCACTAGATATAAGGACTTCATACGACAGAAAACTTTTACTATAAGTTTGAGAGTATTCAATGCAAGATCGACACAATTTACCGCAAAACACAAGTAAAAAAAAAAAACAATGCGGTAAAGAGGATGGCCATAAAAATTGGGCACAACAGGACCTCAATATATATCAGAGAGAGAGATTGACACAAATGGCAGGCAGTGAACTTCATCCCAGAACACACTTCTAATAGAGGCAAGCTCACAAGAGCTTTTGTACTACATATGCGTCTATCAGTCGAAAAACATGCCAAGCGCCATCCTGGGCCAAAGTATTTTTTAATTTAATTTATTATATTTTAAAAATGGCACTTGGCATGTTTCTCGACTGAAAAGCTCATATAAGGACTTCATATGATAGAAATCTTTTGCTAAAACTCTGAGACCATTAAAAGCAGATTCAACACAATAAACAGAAACACACAAGTAAAAAAAAAATCAGTGAGGTAGAGGATGGCCATAAAAAAATCTAGCACAACAGAACCTCAAAATATATCAGTAAGGGACAGATACAAATGACAGACAGCAAACTTCATTGCGTTTGGCACCTCAACAACCGATCAGATGTCGCTCAGCAAAACAAGTATTACACTCTGATCCTAACCAGAGCTGTGTTGATCCAGCATATGCTCCGGGATCTTCTCAAGTTCATTCAAGTTTAAAGCGGAAAAAGTTTCAAGTCGGAGTTTGGAATGCAAAGCACAGGATTTTTGCCAAGACGTGTACCAATGAGTTTACTTACTTAAATGCATGCTACATATTCACATGTTTAACACACACATACATATATATATATATATATATATATATATATATATATATATATATATATATATATATATAAATACAGAATACAGTATACACACATATACAGTATACATATATATATACACATTATATATGTATACTGTATGTGTGTATACTATAATCTGTATTATATAAATATATATATATATATATATATATATATATATATATATATATATGTGTGTGTGTGTGTGTGTGTGTATCTATATACATATAATTTGTGTATATATATATATTGTTTGTGTATATATATATATATATATATATATATATATATACATTTATATATATATATATATATATATATATATATATATTCAACTGCAGTCGTCATACTACCAGGTACTTCAGGGGTCTATGAATATTTCAGGAAATAAGTCCGAGTTTTTCCCCCTACGACAAAAAGTTAAAAATTCAACAACCTCCTGCAATGACTTAAGTACACGCTCTGTATACCACAAGTTGCATTACAAATGACTTTTATTATATGCTCCGTAAACCACTGGTGCATACGTAGCCTGAACAGACTAAAAACTGTAAACATCGACAGCCAGTGCTTTAGCACTTCCGGTAACAACTTGTAGAAACAGCAGTATGAATGAGCGGTCGGGCGTTTATCAATGGAATGTTGCGTAGTTTTACAACTCATGACAATATGCCCTCGAGTACACACAAAAGGTACTGGGGCCTCTCTCTCTCCCCACCCCCCGCTGTGTGTGTGTGTGTGTGTGTATATGTACCTCTGTCTTTATGCTGTAGGAGATATTTCTTTGTATACGTAAGTGTGTGTGTGTGTACACACGTGTATGTTAGTATACATACAAATATAAATATAAATATATATATATATATATATATATATATATATATATATATTTAAAAATATATAAACATATATTATACATATATTATATATATATATATATATATATTATATATTTATATATATACACATATATATAATTTACCCACTTAGCCACAAAAATCGTTCAATATCAAATGAACTATACTTACGGAATAACTTAAACCCAGGGAGTTTTTATAATTGAAAAGTGCTTTGTCACCAGTGGGACTAGAGCTACTGCTGGTTTAGAAACACCGATAGATAGTGATTTTGACCACTAACCCATCCGCAGATGTTTGATGGCTCTGTGACCAAAGTATATATCCATATATACATGTATATATCCATATATACATACATAAATATATATAATGTGTGTATAATACACACATGTTTTTTCTGTTATTTTTTGCTAAAGTCTATTCATACATTACGGTATTCATTCGTATATTTTCATGCACATACCAGACAAATGCGTGACATGTTATCGTCTAGTGTTAGATATCACAGTTTGAAAACAATAGTCAAGACTTTCATTTTTAGTTTTCTGTAAAATAAACTATTGTGCCGGCTTTGTCTGTCCGTCCGCACTTTTTCTCTCCGCCCTCAGATCTTAAAACTACTGAGGCTAGAGGGCTGCAAATTGGTATGTTGATCACTCAACCTCCAATCAACAAACCTGCCAAATTGCAGCCCTCTAGCCTCAGTAATTTTTATTTTATTTAAAGTTTAAGTTACCCATAATCGTGCGTCTGGCAACTATATAGGATAGGCCTCCACCGGGCCGTGGTTAAAGTTTGATGGGCCGCGGCTCATACGCCATAATACGGAGACCACCGAAAGATAGGTCTATTTTCGGTGACCCTGATTTTACGCTGTACAGAAAACTCGATTGCTCAGAAGAAACTTCGGCGCATTTTTTACTTGTTAACATATGTTCTCGTTCTCTACAGAAGTTAGTTCTCGCCTCACCCCTGCCTGGGTCCTGCCCTTCCTCTGTCTTCCGAACACAGGTTTGAGTTTTTTGGGTCACGATAAACGCGACAATACCGGTGAAGTTTTTTTTTTATCGATCTTGTATTATTACTAATATTTTTCTGTGTATCGTGTTCTTGGAGGAATTTTTTTTTTTTTGGTTATTGTATGGTAGTGCTGGGTTATGAAATGTATTATTTATGTTCGTGTTTTTATTATCCCACATTTGTAATAAATGTTGGCAAAAAACGAAGTACGAAGCTGAACAAATAAATTCAAAATCAAACAGCTGTTTTTTTAATATATATATACATATATATAATATATATACATATAATATATATGTGTATATATATATATATATATATATATATATATATATTATATATAACTGCATAAGCAAAAAGAACAGGCGGGAGAAATTACTGGGACAAATGCTGTCCATGTAATAGAAAACCCAAAAAAAAGAATTCCAGAATATGAAAGAGGGTGACCTTTGGAGCAGAGCGGAAGGATACCAGAAAGAGAGACGCCGCGCACGAGCCAGCTACCAGAAGGAACTCGCTGTAATCATCCCAAGGAAAAATAGGTATTGAAGAAGCTACCTGGCATGTCAGTGTGGGGAAAATACAAGGATCTGTGCGCGAGTTCGTATATATGTTACAGTAAATATGTGAAATCCAGGGATTTCACGAAATGAAATTCCTAGGGAATTTGTGAAATGAGCAACTCGCTTAAGAACATTTGGTCCCCAAGGCCTATAGTACTAAACGCGGCGAAACTGTTTCATCTACACTGTTTCGCCGTGTTTAGTACTAGCCCCTGGGGGATCAAATGTCCCTTAGTGCATTTGATCCCAAGGGGCTAGTACTAAAAACGGCGAAAGACATCTGACCCCCCTTCCCCCCGGGGGGCTAGTAGTAAACATGGCGAACTATTATAGATGAATCACTGTTTCGCCGTGTTTAGTAATACAGTAGTCCTCGGGAATCAAATGTTCCTGAGCGAATTGGTAATTTCACACATCCCCTACTGATTTCGTGAAATCCCCGATTTCACATATTTACTGTAACATATATACCAGTCAACACTAGAATACACATTGTCATGATTTTCTAGTTCCTTTATATTATAGAGAGAAAATTAGATATGCTGCATCGTGGGACGAAATACTCAAATTTCATTATACAATTTAATCCTTTCAAAAGGAGCCAGCGAACACATGCGCTTATATGCTCTCTATTTTCTTTTTCTCGTTTCTTTGGATCTGAGCTTGTAGAGCATTATGTTTATGTGCTATTTATTGAGAGAGAGAGAGAGAGAGAGAGAGAGAGAGAGAGAGAGAGAGAGAGAGAGAGACTTTCGTCTTCAATAATTTCTTCCTACGTCTTTTCCTCCCATCATCATCATTATCTCCTTTCCGCTCCTACAACACGAAGGAAGGAACGAAGGACTTCGTCTGCCAGATGCCCCAAGACTGTTTGTTGACACGGCTCTTGCCTTTTGTCTCCTTCACAAACAACTTCGTTCTTCTCGGCCTAGTCACAAACGCTGCTCAGTACACACGCTCGCCCACTACCATTTTCACTTAAACGACAGCGCTAATCACCTGCATATAAAACGTTTAAGTATACTGTATGTATGTGTACATACATATATATATATATATATATATATATATATATATATATATATATATATACACACATACAAAAAAGAAAAAAATATTGTGGACCACTCCTTTTTGAGTAACGGTACATAAAGCATAGGCAATAAACATTTTAGATTGAAATGTATTTCTTACGCAAGTATTACAACCTGTAGACTGTCATAATAATACAAATTGTTCTTACTGTATCTCAGTAAATTAATATATATATATATATATATATATATATATATATATATATATATATATATACATATAAGTGAATGAGGGTTGTGTGGGTGTTTGTGGTCCAGTGGTTATGAACCTCATCTCAAAATCGAGGGCCCAAGATCTGACCCAGTAGTGGGGGTGGGTGTTAACAATTCACGATCGTGTTTCTTTTTTAGAAAATTCCAATGTGCCTCTATTGACCAAAACATTCAGGAAGGGCACTGGGAGAGATTTCCCGGCCCCAAGCCCATGCACCCCTGGATGATTTTCGGGCTTCTACGCCAACGGCGTCTGATTTTCTTCGTCAGCCACCCTTCCAAGCATTAACCAGGCCCAATGCTACTTTACTTCACTGACCGCTGGGGAGTAGCCGTATAGAGAACGTACTAATGATACCTCCAACAGACAAAAAATAAACAAACACACACACCCTGTGTATATATATATGTATATATATATGTATATATGTATATATATATATATATATATATATATATATATATATATATATATATATATATATATATATATATATATAAGAAAGCCTCACGTGAAAATGTAAGGAGACCCCAAGACTTTCAACTTTTATTCCAAAGTAATCTTTAGGGTAACCTAAAGAAGACTTTGGGACAAAACCTGAAAATCTTGGTATTTTTCATTTTCACGTGAGGACCTCTAATATAATTCGTCCACGGGACAATTGTGGAAATACGATATATATATATATATATATATATATATATATATATATATATATATATATATATGTGTGTGTGTGTGTGTGTGTGTGTGCGCGCGCGTATAAATAATAATTACACTCTGTAAACAGTTGGAAAATAAACTAATAGAGAGTCGAAGAAAACCTTCCATCAGCATTCCCTTGGGGATACTGAAGAGAAAACGGTACATAAGTATAGTTGGGATTAGAACATTATGAAGAAAATGTTCGTGTTTAATAATCATATACTGTACATGGTGGCCATGAGCTCGCTCGCTCGCTTGCTTGCTTGCTTGCTCTCTCTCTCTCTCTCTCTCTCTCTCTCTCTCTCTCTCTCTCTCTCTCAAAACCGGATTTAAAGTGACGTACTCCCTGACCTCAACATGGGTTAGTTTAAAGGAGCAAAATGCAAATTACATTGCAGTAAAATGCATTGCTGTATTTTCGTGACTAATAAACACACTGCGTGAAATGAACGATGCAGATACGCGAAGGAGAAAGTGTTTATAAACAAAAAAGTAATATATATATATATATATATATATATATATATATATATATATATATATACACACACACACATTAAAAAATTTCATCAAACCCACACTCGATTCTTCCGCATAAAGCATCCTGTAGCTTTTCCAAGCCAAAACCAGGAAGAAAAAGTTACAGAAATACGGATGTTCTGTTATTCCAGAGGGCGCTTCCAATAATACAAGATTTAATTAATAATCTGCAAGCGCTTTGTTAGCCGCCAAGCAAATCGTACCAAAATATGCCCAAGACTTCGAGAGGCTCTTCATCGATTATCCTCTTTCCACATCCCAGCTTCTTTCAAAGCTACATCCGCCACTTGCGTAACTGTTTTGCACAAACTGTAGGCAGACCGGTCTTGCGAAAGAAAATTTCTCACTCATAAACAGAAGTGTCAATTCTATTCAAGAATTAGCAAAAAAAAAAAAAAAAATCCTGCAATATTCTTTTGGGCTTCCTTTCAGCACAAGTTAAGAATATTCTACGCTAGTGGTCTCAAGGCAAGCAAGATAACGGTGAACGTTTGTTTTTTTGTTAATTTCCCCCACCCTTAATTATCAACATTACATAGACATCAGAGACAAAACTGCGTATAATAGAATCTCCCTACTATAGCTTAAAACACTCGCGAATTGTTAAAGCACGAAAATTCATATAACCATCGCAACGAAAATTGTATACAAACGCAGAGCAGGGCGACTGGGTGTTTATGTAACCAATGTTTTCAAGAGAAAGCCTGGAGGCTAGTCACGTGACTAAGCTCCTCCCTCTTATGACGTTTCTGACAATGATTGGTCAGGTGTGTGGTGCCACCTCGATACTCTGCCTACTGACACGAACTTCGACGCAAGCAAACTCTCATTTCTTTTTGCGTGGTACGATGTTTTCTCCATTTCTTACATGATGACAGTATGGTTTAGTTTTCCAAAAGAAACAATCCAATAGTTTTTCTTTTAAAAAGAACGTTTGACAAAAGCAAGCACGTAAATTCTGCGAGGTCAATTTTCACACAAAACGAACAAGGTGATAGGGAACGTTTGCTAGGACGCAATTTTTGCCGTGAAAGTCGATAGACTTTCATGGCTTGCGGCTCTTTCACTAAGCAACAGAACTCATTCCTTGTGACAGTCATCATGCTCTCTACATCACTCGAAATTCAATTTACATGAAGTCAATGCAGTTCAAAATTGGGATTGTCTTATGCCGCACGTAAGGTAAAGTAGCAACAATAAAGAGATCGGAAGCGCACATTTCCCACCAACACCTTGCACTCTTACCTCGCTTAGCAAATTCCTTCAAAACCATTTTCTTTGAGGAAGGAAATGTTGAAATCTTAAAAGTTAAAACCTTCAATTCATACATACAGGTATGTCAATTTTATTCAAAATAACCACACATAGACGTAAAAAAATTGCTCTATTAACGAGATACCAGTATTCAAAGGAAGTAGATTCACGACCAATGGCCAGCAAAAACATACGTTAAATAACTGCGCGGTAGGAGTACGTGATAATGTCAGCTGTGCTCCCGTGGACATCAGACGAGTTGGAAGACCACACCAACTTTGATGACACCTGTGATAAGAGAAGCTGGAAATGAGTGGAAATTTACTGTCGACGAAGCGCATGAGAAAGACGGTGACTGAATTTCACAGAGGCCCTGGCCGTCACGTATAGAGGTGGAGTTTATGAAACTGAATACCCTCTATATTCCCTGAAGGGATTACAACGCTCGCCCACACAATCTCTCCACTATGAAGCGAACAGTACAATGCCCCTCTTGACTAAATTCATACAAGAACGAATTTCCAACATGGCCTGGATTTCGGTGTCTAAAGCTCCCCAATATTCAAGCCTAGGAATTTGCTTTGAATTTCAACAAGACAGTAGCATCACTGACCGGTTATGTTTTGCCTACTTAACAACATTAATTATTAAATTATGAAAATTATGTAATACATGTGCCTTTAAGGTATGTAACAGACATTACTACAAAAGAAAAATCATCATAATATGTCAGTAGCCTTTTCAAATTTGCATACAAACTCATCACCCTCTAGTGAAAGGATATACAACTTGAACACTGACATTGACCAGACGTACTACCGTGAGTAACTAAAGCTTGCATTTATAAACTTATGCGTGTCCGCGAGAACAAACGAAAAAGTACTCACGATAAAGCAATCTTTGTGCGTAAGTTATCCCATATACAATAAAACAGTAGAAATATACTGTATTCAACGTTACTGGTGTTAATAATTGCTATTCAAAATCTGCCAAAACGAACGATCTAATTAAAAATCATAAAGTAGCAAGCAGCTACAAGAAAGTAAAGTTAAAAAATGAACAGTCCACAGAGGTGAAAGTGTGCCTCACGAAGCGGATAGCCAACCCACTTATCTGCCAGGAGAAAAAAGTGTACACAAGATCTGGTCACATTAACCATATATAGCATTGTTAGATTTTACACTTTTTGTGTATTAACGAAGGACCTGAATGACTTTAGTGTTTCAACATGTAAGTCGTAATCTACAAACTCCCTATGAAAGTTACCATGAGTAATTTTCTGTCGCTGGTGCTAAAAAATAAAAGAAAATAAAAACTAATCACTGGGCAGGGTCGAGCTCACTCGCCAGTCAGGTATGCAAGATCCAATCTCTCTCTCTCTCTCTCTCTCTCTCTCTCTCTCTCTCTCTCTCTCTCTCTCTCTCTCTGGCATACGTTACTAATGCTGAGGTCATCGCTAAAAACATTAACAAATGTTTGGTTTTCTGCTGTTTTTCTCTAACTGTCTTTTTGCCAAAAAATCTTGATCGTGCAATACCTTTGCCTAATTTAAAAACTAAATCAAAACAATAACTTTCACTTAAAAACTAAAACTTCATTTTAATTCAAATCACAGTTACTGCAGCAGCAAACCAATTAAATTTGAAGAAAATAATGTTCTCTGCAGTTTAAAACTGATTCTGTATAATGATTTTAAACCTGGACCGATTCAGAATCGGTGACATCACCCGGACTTGAATTAAGAGAAGGCAAAACATTCTGATGTTTAAACACACCACAAGAGCGAATCTGAAGCAATTCACCACCCGATGCGAAGCGTGATCTCAATAAGCAATGCCCCGTAGGGGAGTAGTGCCGTCAGCGAACCTCATGCGGTGCACTGTAGGCATTACTTTTGGTTCTTTCCAGCGTGCCTTCGACCCCTAGCTGCAACTCCTTTCGTTCCTTTTACTGTACCTCCTTTCATATTCATTCTTCCATCTTACTTTCCATCTTCTAACAACTGATTCATTGTGCAACTGCGAGGTATTCCTCCTGTTATACATTTCAAACCTTTTACTGTTAACTTCCGTTTCAGCGCTGATTAACCTCATATGTCCCAGTGCTTGGTCTTTGGCGTAAATTCTATATTGAACTCGATAAGCAATAAATGTTTCAAGGAATTTTTAAAGTATAACTGCCAATTTGCAAGAACACATGTTACGGGCAAACACGCACTAATCACAGAA
Source organism: Macrobrachium rosenbergii (assembly GCF_040412425.1). Classification (NCBI taxonomy): domain Eukaryota; kingdom Metazoa; phylum Arthropoda; class Malacostraca; order Decapoda; family Palaemonidae; genus Macrobrachium; species Macrobrachium rosenbergii. The sequence continues at coordinate 36,117,471 of NC_089765.1, forward strand.
ATTTAAGAGAATTATATGACACACAGCCTTCCATTTCCAGTACAGGTGTCCTTAATACTAATATAAAACTTTTCTACTAATACAACTACTCTATATCTCTGAAATAACTCGGGCAAGAGCTCGTGCATAGTTTATCTAAATAGCACTGCAAAAAATGAACACATATCGATATCCGTCTTTCTAGAAATGATCGAATAAGAGCAACCTAATTAGCGTGTATATATAATATATATATATGTGTGTATTATATATGTATGTGTATATGTATATTATATATGTGATATATATATATATATATATAATATACATATATATATATATATATATATATATATATATATATATATATATATATATATTCTTAGCAAGAACTCGTCTAACCCTACTATTAAATCTATAATGTAATATCATTCCTAAAGATTCCCCTACCACAAAAATTAACTTCATTTTTTGCCATTACGTCAGTGAAAGACAAAATTCGTGGTTATTGTCAACAAGAAGAATACTGCCAAGGAAGCTGGAATGTACCAAGTAGTACCGAAAATCAGAAAAACACTCAATTATTGAACTTAACAGCCATAACATTCGTAAATTTTTTTTTTAATTAATAAAATCAAACACAGAAACATGTTAACATGAACCCAAAAGGGTTTAGGCGTTAAACCGCAGATGTTGTTTTGCTTTCATTACTAAACAAATGAAGTTTGCTAAATGTTTGCCTTACCCGGACATTTTAAAGAAAAAAATAAATGTGGTAGTTCCCTTTTTCCAAATTTACAGGTATTGTATTCTGCTCCATATTTACTTTCATGTGTAAACAAATTAAAATATGACGTTTCTTAAGTCTGCTTACCCGGACATTTTAAAGACAAAAATAAATCTGGTTGTTTTCCTTCTTTCCAAATTTACAGGTAACGCATCCTATTCTAAGGAAGATGACCTGCCAACTTCAAGACGCCTTTGGACTGTTCCATAAAATGTAAGCTCATTTTGATCCCAACATTTAGCGAAAACACTCACGTCTCTGACATCGGTGGATGCCACCAGATACCTCCTCTTCAAGTTGCCTAGCAACGCACCACCAACGTCTTGATTGAGGTAAGAAACTCCTTTAAAAAGTAAAGGTTCTCAAGGCCTGAAAATAGCAACGCCAACCCCACTGCACAGAGTGCTGCTGGAGTGAAGAACATTTGTGCCTCTGGTGGGCAATGCATTAAATTTTGTACCTGAAAATAAGTCCACTTTGGCGGGTTGCAGCCAGCGCGGTAAATGGCATGGGGCAAGTAACCTCATCCCAAACGACATGAAATGCAACTACATTTCAGCTAAAATAAAAAACTATATCTATAGGCCTACATTCCCACATACATATCAATAAACAACACAATGCGTGTCACCTAATCCTCTAAAATATGATATGCTGTCTTTTAAATGCTCTAGAATCTAATATACTGTCTTCTAAGTGCTCTGAAATCTAATATACTATCTTCTAAATGCTCTCAAATCTAAAATACTGTCTTCTAAATTCTCTAAAATCTAATATAATGTCTTCTAAACTCTCTAAAATCTAATATATGGTACTGTCTTCTAAATGCCCTAAAATCTAATATGCTGTCTTTTTAAATGCTCTAAAATCTAATATACTGTACTCTAAATTCTCTTAAATCAAATACACTGTCTTCTAAATGTTCTAAAAGCTAATATAGTCTTCTACATGCTCTAAAATCTAATATACTGTACTCTAAATTCTCTAAAATCAAATACACTGTCTTCTAAATGTTCTAAAAGCTAATATAGTCTTCTACATGCTCTAAAATCTAATATACTGTACTGTTCTCTAAAATCAAATACAAAATGTTCAAATCAAACATACACAAAAAAAAAAAATCCATACAAACAAATCAAACATACACAAAAAAAAAAAAAACCCGGACATCCTTAAGTGCTTCCACGCGTCATTTCCCATCAACCTCCCTTGGACCGGTGTCAACTTGATGTGTCAACGCTTAATCGTTCTCTAAATTCTTGAAGACTCCCACCGAGAAGGAGGCAGCTAACCGGTGGGGGCGGCTAACCAAGTGCCAAAAGTGTTACTTAAGTGTGCCTAAAATAGTAGCACAGTAACACACAAATAAAAACAGATTCTTTGGCGGGAGAAAGTAAACAAAGCTGTATTGACCAACACATTTTTCTTCGAGTTCTTGTGTATAACAAAGGGACGGTTCTTGAATGTGAGCCGCAGCAATTGTCAGAGGGAATGGGCTGAAAAATACGTTAGTAAATTGTAAAATTAAAAAATAAACATTTGTGATTACATGGCGTAACATGCTCTACTTTTGTAATTCAATATTCTTTATAATAATTACCTTCAACGTACATGTATCATCTACAGATGTGAAACACCCACCGATTTTCAATAAATATCAAACAGACCTGGGCGAACGATATCTATATATCTGTCACTGGGAATCTTTGGATCATAAACTTTATTGCAAAATATTGCAAATATGACGTGGCTCATGTCATTAATAAAAGTCAACAAGTGTCAATGCTGTTGTGATATAAAACGAAGCGCTTCAAGTTTAAAAAATTCAACGATTTGTCAATTTTAATTTGATATGTGACGGGGTTCGTGTTGTTTCACAAAAGCTATGTGTCAATTCTTGTGCAATTCAGCGAGAAGGGTCAACTAGGGCGTAATCTTTTGTGCCCCACAGCTGTTAAGCCGGGCATCTGAAAGAGGGGGTCCACCCTTGTAATTGGCATGCTGATGCCGACCTTGAATATCAAGACGGAACAACATTTTTCTTAGATGTAACAAACAAGTCTATGACTAAAATGATTGCATTGTTTTGAATTCTGGTCTCTTATTCCTAAGGAATAAAGGAGACAGGTCGTGATATAAAAATATGGCTTCTAATAACTTTTTAAGCTAAAGAAAAGTAACGAGTTTAAAATTCAGTTTTTTTTTTCAAAGTAAAGATGAAAATGTTAAAAGTCAGCCTTTTTTTTTTTCAAGCAAAGACTGCAAGCGTTAAATTTCATCTTCACTTAAGCGAAGTAAAGAAGTTTTAAAAAATTCACTCTTTTCCTACTCAAAGGAAACAAGCTGTAACTTTGGTGCTGTCTCTAAGAGACGATAAAAACAACCAAGTTATAATTTCAGTCGTTTTCGCTGACCAGAGAAATCAGGTTTCAAATCCATTTTCTCTAACCAGAGTCAACAAGTTTACAAATCAGTCGTTTTCGCTAAACAAAGAAAACCGCTTCGACGTGTTATCGTTTTTCCTGGGCAAAGTTCTCTAGTTTTACTTTTAGTTTTTTTCTCTCTCTCTCTCTAAATGAAGGACATGAAGACAGGTAACCAACGCTATTCGAGTTCTGCTCACCTTGCAGATAATAATTTAAAAAACCCATTCTCTCTCTCTCTCTCTCTCTCTCTCTCTCTCTCTCTCTCTCTCTCTCTCTGATAAGTAACAAACTTAACAGGATAATTGAATGTGATCTCCGGAAAACTGAAAAGAAGTAATGGTTAGAGCTTAAGAAAGAGCAAAATGAGAAATGGTGGCAATTCAAATCATGTGATACCAGAGGAAAAAATCATACAATGTGACAGCCGTGTGTAAAATAACTACTATGAACTCAATTTTCCGAATCTCCAGTTTTAGTTTTCTGTAAAAGAAAACTATTATGACGGCTTTCTCTGTCTGTCCGCACTTTATTCTGTCCGCCCTCAGATCTTAAAAACTGCCGAGGCTAGAGGGCTGCAAATTGGTATGTTGACCATCCAGCCGCCAATCATCAAACATACCAAATTGAAGCCCTCTAGCCTCAGTAGTTTTTATTTCGTTTAAGGTTAAATTTAGCCACAATCGTGCTTCTGGCAACGATATAGGGTAGGCCACCACCGGGCCGCGGTTACAGTTTCATGGGCCACGGCTCTTATAGCATTATACCGAGACCACCGAAAGTTAGATATATTGTCGATGGCCTTGATTATACCCTGTAGCGTCTGCACAGAAAACTCGATTGTGCCGAAGAAACTTCGGCACACTTTTTACTTGTTTTCTTGTTGCACTGCAAATAAAAACGCTAGAATAAACGCTCCCAAACATGTAACTACGAAGGAAAGGAAGAATAAAAGTCCAAAGAGAAAAACAAACACACGTTTCCTATCGTCAGTTACCTTTCACAACAGTGTTATAAACATACATACGCACGCGCACTCAGCAAAACCTCCCACGCAATCTCCGTTACTTGTGCAAGGTGCACTATCTGTATGTACTGTATGTACGTATGTGTGTACATGTGTATATATAATATATATATATATATATATATATATATATATATATATATATATATATATATATATATATATATATATATATATATATATATGTGTGTGTGTGTGTGTATATATATATATGTCTGTATGTGTATATATATACATATATTAATATACATAATGTATCTACATGTGTATAAACATATATGTAACATATGAGAAAAACTTCATAGATAGTGTAATACCATTCTAGCAGATGAGGGCGATTAATAGTTCTGATGTAATTAATATTGAAGTTGTATAACAGAAGTAGTGTTTACTGTGATCCTCATAATGCAGGTGTTCATAGTTACAACGTTACGTATATAACACGAGAAAAACTTCATAGGTAATGCAATAACATATATTAGACAAAGGCTTAAATAGTTATAACCATTAGGAACAAAAACACCTCAGCAACTACAGATGCATGTACACCACGTAAGTGACACGTGTGTCCATCCGCCTTACAGTCAAACATTTACTAAAGCCCAAAATTACAGTGTTCCACATTTAGTGCAAACTAACAGCTGCTGTAAAAGCACCAAGTTAACACTTCCAATTGCAACCTTGCGGTAAAACGCTATCAATTAACTAATTATTGGCACCTGAAGGTCAAGAAATGCTGAAGACAGAGTCAACTTCAATCCTAAAACCACACTTCCGTCTGGGAGAAATCAATACCGGGGGTGGGTGGGGAAAGTGGGCGGGAAGGGGATGGAAGGTGGGGGGAGGGGCGGGCGCTTCATCCCTAAGCCTACCCAACTGCTGCCATCACCCGAAAATACTTGGTTTTGACAGAGGGGGAGGAGCTACCATCCTTCTATACTCTTTCCCTCGAGTAGGCAGGCCTTAAATATGAGAAGCATGTTGTCAAGGGACAAAGCAGCTCCTTGTGATGACAAGGACAGAGAGAGAGAGAGAGAGAGAGAGAGAGAGAGAGAGAGAGAGAGAGAGAGAGAGAGAGAGAGAGTCTATTTGAACAATCAACACTGTCATTAACTAACTAGAATTTCCTTCCTTTATTTTCTTGGAGATTCGAGCTGTACATGACCTAACATCCCAGACCATGTCATCTAAAAATAAATAAATAGATAAAAATAAAATGCAACAGTATTCATGTCATGCTCTAATTAGTTAATCATCATCAGTTAACTTTGCCGTAACGAGATACCCGGATATCAACATGTAGAATAGTTTACCCCCTTTTTTCCACTTATTTTCCGATTTCTCTCAGTCTCCTTCCCACATTATTGGTTATATTAAGTCTATGTGGCAACCGCAGCCCTGTTCGCTGAAGACTGGCAGAAAGGAGAGATTATAAACAGACAGAAATCCTATCTTTTATGCGCAAAGGCAAACGGGTGTGACCGACTGGTTTGATTACATAATCTGACGTCAGAGCGAATAGGCTATACTCCTCAACAAAATCTATGTTTTCGATTATTAAGAAACAAATAGGGATAAAAAATTTAAATATTCTAATAACATTCCAAAAGCTGTTCGTTCAACAAATGAGAACTTTATAAATACTGACGGCTGATAGTAAGTTAACCAGAGAAAAGAAAAAGAAAGGAAACGAATGGACTTAAACCCCAGAGGAAGTGACAGACCGTCTCAAAAGCAAGAGGATTACGGAAGCCAAGGATTTTCAAAGCTTAGAAGTGGAAGGCTGAACCGAAATACAGAAATAAGGAAAGTTTCTTGAGAAAATGGACAGATTTTTAGCGAATAGGATATGAGCCAACTAGATGATACTGCCAGTGATTCAGAGCGATTAAGAAGATATTCAAAGAATTTTAAAACAAATAAGAAGGTACTCTGAGGGATTCTAAAAAAGTTATTAGGTATTCCAAGAGATTCTACGTAAGTTATTAGGTATTTGATCAGATTCTAAGTAAATTATTAGGTATTCAATGAGATTCTAAGTAAGTTATTATATATTCAATGTGATTCTAAGTAAGTTATTATATATTCAATGAGATGCTAAGTAAGTTATTAGGTATTCTAAGAGATATGTAATAAATCACTTTTATTCCAAGACGACGAAAGAAGGCAGAATCGAACTCTCCAAGAAGAAAGCAACTATACGGATACTGACTTGGCACGGCTCACCTCATTCTTGTTACACGTTTAATGATCTTTAAAAGGTCACGGCTGCCTGCGTGAACTAACAAAGTGAATTGACTAAGGAATGCTGCCTCATTTGCAATTCGCTCAGATCCGCAATTGGCGCATACGTTTTACTCCACCTTTTCACAGCACATTTTTTTCCACCTTAAGGGATTAGGTCGCAAGGGCCAACCCCTTTTCTTGACCCCGGCTGGCAGTGTATCCAACAACAGCCTTCAGGTCAGAGGCGAATCAATGCCCTACCAAACGTGAGCCGAGGGCTGTACTGCTCTGCCAAGGCACAAGCTAACTAACTAACCATCACAAACACACACACACACGTTTGTCACAAATCCAAAGAAGTGTGAAGATATCGAGAATTCAAAGGGGCCAGTGTGGTTACTACAATTACAAACACAGCTGGTAAAAAATGACCAGTAGATTATTATATATATATATATATATATATATATATATATATATATATATATATATATATATATATATATATATACTATATATATATATATATATATACACACACACACACACACACACACACACACACATATATATATATATATATATATATATATATATATATATATATATATATATATATATATATATATATATATATTTATATTATATATATATAACTGTCTACTAAAACACACACACACACACATATATATATATATATATATATATATTTATATATATATATATATATATATATATATTATATATATAAATGAGCTGAGAAAAACCGTATTAAAAACGCACATGCAAAAGCAACTCAGGCTGCACTCGACCCCAAAGACTCCCCCCACTGCATCCGAATGCAACGAAACAGTATAATCAAATGCGGTGTCACACAAGCACACTTTTTGGCATGTGCTGCACCTTTGCTTTGCACCAACTACTCTCTACCTCGTGTGACCTTTGCTTGTAACCGAATCGACGCATGTGCGATGTACTGATGTCACACAAGCAAACAAACAAACCTCACATCGGCGCATGTTCGATGTACTGATGTCACACAAGCAAACAACCCTGACATCTTCAATCTCACACCAATTTCGGCTAAACTGCGACGTTGGTTTATAGGGATACATCAGTCATTGACTGGTTACGTCGTTTCGTTCTTCGAGGGCTGGACTGCAAGATGCTATACGATACCAGAAGTAATGCTGGTCTGATATCATCTGAAGTGAAAATGCAAGACGATACAGGGTCGAAAGTAAGACGACGTGTGAAGATACCAGAAGACGCGCTGGTATGGCATCATCTGAAGCGAAAATGCAAGACGATAAAGGGTCAAGTAAGTCGACGAGCCAAAATACTAGAAGACGTGCTGGTATGGCATCATCTGAAGCGAAAATGCAAGACGATAAAGGGTCGAAAGTAAGACGACGTGTCAAAATGCCAGAAGACGTGCTCGTATGGCATCATCTGAAGCGACAACGTAAGACGATAAAATAGGGTCGAAAGTAAGACGACGTGTCACTGGGAAAGGGGAGACGACACGTGTAGATATCTGGGTCTTAAGTGGCAAGTCACAGATCCAAGCATTGCGCAAGGCAATCAGAGCACCAGAGGCATGGCATGGCATATCGTCTTACAGTATTTTGTATTATAACTATTGAAATGAAACCAAACCAAGCCTCTGAAATCAGTTTTATACTCTGTATTGCAGTTGTATCACTCACCTTCAAGCCTTAGAAATTAACTGATTTTATATTGTATTAAAATAAACCGAAAGCTAAGTCTCAGAAATCTGCGCGCTGTATTTTATATAATTTTTCTTCAACATATCAAGTGCGAAGATTAAGAAGTCAAGTTCTTGTGCTCTGTATTACCCTGTATTTAAAAGTAATTCTCAGAAATCAGTTTGATAAATTCTATAATTCAAAATTATTATGTTCTAGCCTCAAATATTGGTTTACAGTTATTTACCTTAAATTTGTATTACATCACCTCAAAAGCTTGGCAAAAGTAAAATCTCACAAATCAAATTTTGAATATTTTAATAGCGATTTTATATAATAAAACTATATTACAATATACAAAAACCACGCCACAGGCATCAGCGTAGCGTATTGTGTTTTGTACTGAAATGTACCAAGAGCCCGGTCTCATAAATCTTTAACTTATTCATTCACGTCTTAAAATAAAATATATAATTTATCACAAAAAACAAATATCAGAAAAAAAGGTTACTTGTACTTTCACATCTTAAAATAAAAAAATAATGGAACTTTTCACAAAAAAATATCAAAAAATAAGTTACTTGTACTTTCACATCTTAAAAAAATGGTGTAACTTTTCACAAAATATATATAAGAAAATAAGTTACTTATACTTTCACATTTAAAAAAAAAATGTAACTTACCACAAAACAAATATCAGAAAATAAGTTATGTATTTTGCATGACATTCGTGTTTAACAATGCGAAGAAACTTCCTGGTATGATGTCGGTCGAAGCGTCAAGGAATTCGATTCCAAAACAGTTTTAATCTTCTACATACATCATAAATATTCCGCTCTTATCACTGTTACACACACCAAGCTCCCTCCCCTACCCCAACCCCCAATGGCTGTACATTCCCCAGCCAAGAACCGCACATAATGATCAATGGTCTGGAGCTATGAATCATAAAATCCTGCTGAAGCATCAGGTAGTTTGATAAAAGGGATATTACGCATCAAGTGACTCATTAATAGAATATATATATATATATATATATATATATATATATATATATATATAATATATATATATATATATATATATATATATATATATATATATATATATATATATATATATATATATATATATATATATATATACATATATATACATATATATATATATATATATATACACACACACAATATATATACTGTATATACATTTACTCCTTCATGGGGGCTGGCTACAGTACACTATAGTCTTCAAGTTCTCTGTAAAGCTTTTAGAATGACATCCTATCTGCTGGACCAAGACTATATGTATATGTACTGTATATGTGTATATATATATAGGCTACATAATGAATTGTGTAATCCATATATAAATATATATATATATATATATATATATATATATATATATATATATATATATATATATATATATATATGAAAATTGTGTATCCGTACAGCATATTAAAACATCGTTGTTCCTCTGAATTTCACATGTTTCAGTTTATTACGTGTTCTTCCACAGCGCAGTCCCCCACCCCCTATCCACACCCGACTAAAATCCCCTGACTACCGGCCCCACAACCTCCAGGTACAGACACAGACTTGACTGACTATTCTTTCTACGACCTTTCCCTCTTCAAGAAGACATACATGTGCAGGATGATGCAAATGCTGACGTAACTCTCTCTCAGACATCACTAGCTGGCACGTCCTCTCTCTCTCTCTCTCTCTCTCTCTCTCTCTCTCTCTCTCTCTCTCTCTCTCTCTCTCTCTCAAAACTATAAATCACCTATTAATCGTCAACCAGGCTCCAAATCTAACCTGTCAAAATCCACAGTTTTCCCGTTTCCTTTCAACACACAAGAGAAACATGTGTCAACTGTGTTTGCTCTGCTGCAGAGCTCATATACACATACAGAGACACACACACACACAAAGAAATCGATCAATCACTATCCACTCGAACGCAATATGCCATATTCAGTTACATGAAACGCAACACAAACAACTACTGGTTGGTGTGCCAAGTTGTAACTGGCAGGCCGATAAGGTAGCAAATGTATTACACCGTCGAACTCGAAAAACGGAAATGTGTCAATGATGAGTGAAGTCTTTGGTCTTTAATTTGTCGCTTGTAAAGGAGAAATGTTTGTGATATCGATCTGATGATTGGTTGTTTTAGTGTCGACATGTGCGTCGCGAGTTGCAGGAAGGCGAAAGACTTCTAAAAATCATCAGAAAGGCCGGACTCTCTCAGTAGCCGACTGACATTCTCCATGCATTGCAAACACAGAAACAGTCATTGTCAGTTCCCGAGGTATTACATAAGTATAGGTCCCGGGCTGCTTTGGTGGGGGGGTTAAATTCAATTGATATGCAGATCAACACACGCAATGCTCACTTACATTCATATATCAGGTAACATATAGGGGAGCAGACAAACTCATCACCCGCTTGTAGCACTAAAAATAAATTAAATATAAAACGCAGATACGCACTCCACACTTTATTCACACACCAACTTCAGCAAAGTTGCTAGCACCTCTAAATAGTTGCTAAGCTTCATTCTTCGTTAAGTTTAAGTTTACGAAACATGGATATTGAGGAAACATGGAAAGGAGTCCACAACGTTCTAAAGATTATATATATATATATATATATATATATATATATATATATATATATAATATATATATATATATATATATATATAATATATATATATATATAATATATATATATATATATATATATATATATATATATATATATATATATATATATACTGTATAGTGTGTGTATGCGAGTGTGTGTCAAGTCATAATGACCTCTCCAATTTCTGTACTCACTAATATCTCTGAATACAGGATTTTTCACACAAGAGCCTTGAAACCACAAAAATGAATGAAAAAACTCTTCCTTTGAGGGGTTCGAACTCATGCTAGGACAGAAGACTTAGGCTGATGTTAAATCAATTACACTTTCCGGATATTGGAATTGGGATATAAAATTTAAGCCAAAGCACTGGGACCTATGAGGTCAATCAGCGCTGAAAGGGAAATTGAGAGCAAAGAGATTTTAAAGGTTTAAGAGGGGGAAAGATAAAATGAACGGAAATACAGTAAAAGAAACGAAAGGGGTTGCAGCTGGGGGCCGAAGGGACGCTGCAAAAAACCTCAAGTGGAAAACTTACGCAAAATATTAAGAAATGAGTCTTCGCAATGTTATCAACCATTCTCAAAGAATTATGAGAACGGTCAAGTTTCACAAGGATAAATCAATCTCTCTCGCTCTCTTCCGTCCCCGAATCGCCCCCTCCCCCACCCCACCCGCTCTCTCTCTCTCTCTCTCTCTCTCTCTCTCTCTCTCTCTCTCTCTCTCTCTCTCAATTCATTTCCGCCACAAGTTCCCAGGCAAGACAATGGTTGTGCGACAAGTCACACCATGAATACCTAATAAGAGAGCGCAGTGCAGTCAATTTCCTCTAAAAGTTACGGTTTCCACAAAATCACGCTAAAGCACTTCCCGATGAGAGAGAGAGAGAGAGAGAGAGAGAGAGAGAGAGAGAGAGAGAGAGAGAGAATTATTCTTCCCAAGGCATTGAATACTGCACCATGCCGTCCTTATTAGGCGCAGTTTGTTTCGAGTTCTGCAAACATCAATGACTAAACACTGTTTTAGGTTATTGTGTAGATATTTCATAGTGCTGAGCTTCTGATACGTGCGCAGAGTTGTGATTAACAACCAGCGGGTGGAAACACAATCCAAATCCACTTGAATCCACAAGAATGTATTTTACAGGACAATCACAACCCACCCTTCAGCATGCAGTTTCATCATTCTCAGTAAATTCGAGATAGACGCGAGTAACAGGACTTCAATTGTAGTATAAACATACATTTCAAGAAATGATAATGTACTTAACTAGAATTCTTTTAGTTTTAAACGGCGTCTTACGATCAGTCTATTCACTGACTTGGTCAGGAAATTCTTACAGGCTCCATTGCCTATTTCCTGCTGTGCATTTCTTTCAATTGATGGATCGTCTAAACTGCCATTTTTCACGGGAGGTGTCATACCACTTAACAGGTCCGTTTATAAGCTTAGCTTCAATACGTAACTGTTGCCACGTGAAAGGACAACACTTTAACACTTTCCTAAACGTAGAAAATCGTGAAGATCCCACATTTCACTCGCAGAAATCTTCTGGCGGTTTAAAAGGGATTGTAAGGGATGTCTAATAAGGCACCGCAGGAACTTGCATGACAAAAAGCGCTGTATACAGATTTGTAACTATTATTCATCTTACGAATAGGAAACCCCCAGGGAAGTGTGTTAGGTCCAGTCCTATTTTGTATAGAGGACTGGATAGTTAAATGTACTGCAGAGACAAGGGGTAAAAAGTTCAAGCTATTTGCCGAAGACACTCGATTTCATTTGTCCATAAACGACATCGGGGATGAAGAATTAGAGGAATTTATTTCTGGTGACAGAAATTCATTTCTCGTTATAATGTGGTTCGGATTCCACAATAAGCTGTAGGTCCCGTTGCTAGGTAACCAACTGGTTCTTAGCCAGGCAAAATAAATCTAATCCTTCGGGCCAGCCCTAGGAGAGCTGTTAATCAGATCAGTGGTCTGGTCAAACTAAGGTATAATTTTTTTTTTTTTTTTTTTTTTTACATCGAGGATACAGTTAAGACTCTAAACAACGTGCTCACCAGTGTTAAGGAATGGATGACATTTAAGGAACAAAAACTAAATGAATATAAAACTTATTCATGTTGATGAGAAAGGAAAATAACTTAAAAAGCCTTGGTGATATTCGGCAACATAAGAATCATAATCCAGTCTCGATTACTAATAGTGTCTTGGGTGAGATGCTGGAATTTGATTTCTCTATCAATGCTCATACTAATAATATTGTGAGGGTTAATGGATATCATCTCAGAAACATCATTGCAAAAACAAAAATGTTAACATTGTGAATGCTATATTATAAAAAAAAACTTGTGAATAACAGTCATTACTAAAGACTATATCAACGTTATCACAGTCTAATTAAGATGCAACTTAGGAAGCTGCAACTTAGAAAGCTGCAACTTAGAAAGCTGCATAATATACTAAATAGATCGGCAAGATCTTGGGACCTAGGAACAGGATTACCCTGTATTATTTGAGTTGTACTGACTGACTATTGAAGCAAGAATAATCATTTAAAACATGTGTTATGACTCATCAAGTTATCAAAACTGAATATTCAAAATGCATGGCACTTGCTGTACAACCGGCAACCAAAGAATGTAGTTACATAAGACTAGCTACAGACAGTTTCAAGTTACCGGAACTCCTAATGTTAGTTTTAGGGCCTTCACACACAGCCCCAAAATTGCACGCTAAGCTCCCACGTGCCATCAAGGAGGGCTGAAAATATCATCAAATAGACTTCCTTATTCCCTAACTGTTGTGATAATGTGGATCTGGAAATTAACAGCGAGTACACCATATGAGTCATGGCCCGTCACTGAACGATAATGTGTACAGGGCAAACGAATTTGCGGATCCCACAGAGGGCCCTAGCGGATCTGGACCGGAAAAAGAATCCGACAGTAAGTAGGTATAGCTGTCAGAATGAAGGTGCCTTTGTCCGAGATTCGGGACGTTAGCTAACGTCCATAGAGTCAGTTCTACCTTCTCCCATATTGACGTCATTTCTGACAGTTCGGATATAATAATAATAATAATAATAATAATAATGAAAGCTACATGACTAAATCGCAAACCTTATCTGAATTCCTTTCCCCATACGTAAGACAGTAATTAGCATACGGGGAAGCATCCTGTTCCTGTTGCCAAAGTGTCAAAAGAGGGGAACACAAAGAGAGAGACAGAGGAAGAGGGTGGGGTGGGAGGGAAAGGAGTGGGGGGAACCCGTCACCCTTAGGCCTAGGAGGCCAGCGGACAATGCCAAAAATATACCGAGCGTCGTGGCGGCACCTAGTATTTACAACAGCCCTTCCAACTCATACTTCCGTATTCTCCCATGTACAAAACGCGTGCTAACACCCCCTTCTCTCTCTCTCTCTCTCTCTCTCTCTCTCTCTCTCTCTCTCTCTCTCTCTCTCTCTCTCATTTTCAATAATGTTTTAACATGCGTATTATAAGTTCTCTCTATATTTCTTATAGCTGTAAGGACATGGCATACATTAAACATATATATATATATATATATATATATATATATATATATATATATATATATATATATATATATATATATATATATATATATATATATATATATATATATATATATATATATATATATATATATATATAATATATATATATATATATATATATATATATATATATATATATATATATATATATAATATATATATATATATATATATATATATATATATATATATATATATATATATATATATATATATATATATATATATATATATATATATATTATAATATATATATATATATATATATATATATATATATATATATATATATATATATATAACATATATATATTATATATATATATATATATATATATATATATATATATATATATATATATAATATATATATATATATATATATATATATATTATATATATATATATATATATTTGATATATACATACATACTTAAAGGCTGGTAGTACATACAGAGAGAGAGAGAGAGAGAAAGAGAGAGAGAGAGAGAGAGAGAGAGAGAGAGAGAGAGAGAGAGAGAGAAGAGAGAAATTACGTTGAAACTGCTGAGAACGATTATTGTTCTCGAAACCTATGTAACCACAGAAAAAATGACCTGCAAGGATGGGTAAATTGGCGATGGTAGGATTGGAAAAAGATTAGTTTTGGTGAAAGGATGGATTAGTGTCTGAGAAGGTTCAACCAGTGAAAAGAACAGAAGACGATAAGTTTTTGGAATAAAAGTTAACTTGCAATTCTGAAGTGCTAGAAGGAAGAAGAGGAGCCTTACCCAGCGCTGGATATAGAGTGAAGAAATATAGAAGAAGAGGGGCCTTAATACCCGTGATGCAAGAGATGAAAGTGCAAGTAGATGAATGCCACAATGGGTATGGGGGAGATTGCTGTGCTGCTGATGAGCCTCCTGTGCTGTTTTATGAAGTTTTATGCTGTGGAAGTTCATCTGCTATTCAGCAATAAGTATCAATGTGGCAGAGGCTATGTTGTTGCCAATCTAGAATTACGTCCCGTTAGGGCCATAATTTTGGTATTTAACAAAGAAAAAACTAGTTAAAATGACTAGTAACACTGATAATTCAAAATACTGTAGTACTTTTCTAAGTGAAAAATATCGCAATGCAAACCATCTTGACCATTCTGCACTGTCCACACGATTCATCGTCCGGTTTCAATGGCATGACACCAACAAGACTCATTACTTGGAAAACTGCCAATACTGGTCAAGCAAAACGTCCCTGGGATCTCATATGCTGAAGTTGGGCGTTTGTGAAGATCTCTCATACCGAAGAGGCTCATGGCTACAGTTTACTTAGACTGTGTCACATTATATACGTTTTCGGGCATCTTTGAGTATCCCGCCGGCACACTGCACTGGGTGGCCAATGTTGATACCAAACTTCATTAGTTCAGGCGAAGATGTAATGCAATATTACCCTAATACAATTCAACCTGTTATTTTAATATTTTACTTACATTTTTATTTAATTATGAATTTGTTAATTTATCTGGTTTTCTAATAACTTTTTGTATTTCCCATTACCTTCTCTTACTTCTTTGTAATGTACACCATATTCTCTGGAAGCTTGAATTTCAAGTCAATGGCCCACGTGAGCTTGTTTCATATGAATAGGATTCTTGTTGTTGTTGTTGTTGTTGTTCTATTAATAATAATAATAATAATAATAATAATAATAATAATAAATAATAATAATTAAAGTTGCGCACGTTCTTCAAGCCCGAACTTAAGTATTCAAGGGACTTTTGAATCTTACCACCAGCATAGATATTTTGGGCAGACAGAGAATGGCTGCAATATGCTATAAGGGGTCACATTAAGGGCTCGTGTGACGTCCGGTCAACAGAGGTGCGCTGTGTACGAAAAGAACATTTGATGAAAGGGAGGGCAAGTTCATGGTGGACCTGACCTTGAAAAAGTCTGTGGGGGCAGAACGAACATTTTTTAAGTTTATGTGCATTGCACCAACCTGCAAGGTATTAATTCTTAAATATTCATTTCGATGACCTTGCTGATATTTCAGTCAGGAAACCATGAAAATAAATCAATAAATGGAGAAGGGAATAAAAAGTCTTTCTATTTTCTGGTCTTCTTTGTACGTTTGTATCTATAGCTTCCTTACATGTAATAACGATATGGCCGCACCAATTCCGAAACAAAAATTGGGGGAAAAATTGGCCGCCTTGAAATCACTTACATTGGAGAAGGTTATAGAGTAAGCCAAGTTCCTCAAAATTAGATTGAAAAATTCTGAAGTCTATCATAAAAGTTCCATATCATTCTCCATTTAATGATTTATTACCATTTACGCATTGCCATTTCCACCATACAAATATTCTCAGTGTCATCTGACATATCAGAGAAATATTTAGAATGCCAAGTAAAGAAATTTGCATATACAGTACATTATATATATATAAATTATATATATATATATATATATATATATATATATATATATATATATATATATATATATATTAGGGATGACCGTAAAATCATAAGCAAAAAACTGTAAATGTCATAAAGATAATGACCCCAAAGAAATATTATAGTCCAGTCATTTTAGTCATATTTTAGTGAAATAAATGAAAAAAATCATAACAAGCTAAAATTTTGCACATGACTTCTTTAGACACTTAGAAATAACATATCAAAAGTCCCCATTGATCCACCTTGAGCTTTGTCCGCCATCTTGGAAAATGGCCGCCAAATTTCCTTTTTTTGCTTTTTCATGAAAACGGTTAGTCTGACGAAAATGACTACTCAGTACATTATTAAAGCTCACCAAATTCTCTACAAAAGAGGTTTTTCATGCATATGTACTCTACAAGTGATAGTTTGCAAGCTGTATCAAGTTTTTGCGAGCACAATATTTTAAATTCGTACTTTTTCCACACCACCCATGAGGTAAAGTACGTAGGCGCGTTTTTTTAATGTGGTTTCCCCTTTGAGGCAATCCACAACTATCTTGATACTCTCCTTGTCACATATACAATTTCTTACACTAAATCTGTGATCTTCACGATTTCCTTGGACGCTCTAGCGGCTCCACTGAAGTAAAGTAGCTGGTAAGACACTTGATTTTGCCGTACCTGAATTATTGACTGGTTCTTCACAGCTAATTTCCCGTTGGTTTGCATGACATATTTCTTCTGGTTCAACAGATTCTTCATGATCTTCATTGTCACTTTCATCAGTATCACGTGAGGGAGTCTCCAGTTCATCCATTAGTTCTTCCTCGGATTGGATTATAGAGTTTGAGCAAGAAACCCCTCGACAACATGCACATACGATGGAACATTTTAGACCCCCTTTTACACAGCTGCAGTTCCGTACACAGTTCTTTGTGCATGTGCACGATATCAAATGTAGCAACTTCTCAGGTGCGGGTGGTAATTCTGTGGTGACAGGAACCAAGCCATCAGTGCCTTTTATCCATCCCCACTGCTCAGGGTGTAGTGGATTGCTCTGCCATAGTTGAACCTGATGGTACACACGAAGAAAATGTTGTTTTGATGCTTCTGCTGTTGGGGGAAGTCTTTCAAGTTTTACTTGCCTTTTACAACGTACTGTTGCTCTCCTAAAGCACTTCAATCGAAATGAATTTAGCTCAAATTCTTCATCAGGACCTCCATATAGGGCAATAAGTAACTTCTCTCCTGCATCAGCCACTGATTTCTGTGTTGATGTCTTGCTATTAAATACATCTACAGGCTTTCTTAGTCTTTCTTTGTTCTGTAAAAGTCTGAATAGTTTAAGCTTCCCTTGTCCGAAGAGAGACGAAACTGTGTCACACCCACTGGCAGCATGAATGAAAAGAATGTAATCCTTTAGTGAACCAAGTGAAGCTTGTAGATCAGAAGAATTGTGGTGTCGGGCAGGCACTTTTCCACGACCAGGTTTCAAGAAAGTAATATTTCTGCTTTCTGGTGTCAGTGCAGTCAGAAGTATAAGAAGGTCAACATCTTCTCCAACAACAGCGATGGTGCTCTCAAAGTTCAAACACTCTCGTATAGCTGTCTGTATAATTAATAAATCTGCATCATCAGGTGCTTGTTTCACCGAGATACCATTTTCAGCTAGTTTTCTGGACAACTGGCTGATAAATCGAATTTGTTATGCTCATTTGATAGGAATTTTTCTTGACTAATGCATGCATACTTTGGTGTTGGGGTAAAAAATCGTATCAGTAGTTTGCAATGTGCGTGATCTGCGTTGTCTCTCTGCATACTTTGTACTAGATTTTGAGTCACCGTATCCATCAAACACAATGACTGCCTTTGTGTGGTAATACTGTTTGATGTATGAGATGTATGCCTCATAGACCTCATCATAAGTGAGTCCTTGAATGTGTGATGTCCACACAACACGATGAAGTAGAAAACCTCCATCTACAATGAAAACTGCTTCATCCAGATACTGAAATGTACTAGTACTCTTATCATTGAACACACTATACATTGCAGCTTTGTTGGTCTTTCTCATGCCCTGTTCAGTAAATAATGCAGGTGGCATTGGGGCAAGCTCGTACTGAAAATAATCTTGCAGATCAGCAGTACTAGTGTCTAATGTATGTATTATTCTTTGAAACAGAAGAGTTGTATCAACAGGAACAATATCTTCTCGTATTGTGACACTTGAGTTTATTGTTGCCAGAGGTAACACACGGTTCTTACGCTTCAATTTTACCTCACCGAAAGCTTGCCAAGTTATGGCATTCATAGACTCAATCCAGTTTCATAGCTTTTGTAGCAGTTTATTTTATTATCACCAGTTATCCCAGTTGCAAGTGACATAATCTCCTTATTGTCTGAAAAGGGTGGATGAGACAGAAACCACTGCAAAATCTTTTCTGTATCTTCATTATCTCTCACAATCCTTGAAGGTCGTAGTTCAATGTGCTGTTCACTATACGAACTTCTCAATCCACAAAACTCCTCGACTTTGGTGCACATTTCACATGTATCTGGCATGCCAAGAATCCACCGACTCAATACACTATCGGTTATCCCTCGCCCATGTGTCAGCCCTCCTGAGGTCTTCATGGTCCTCATTAGCGTTTGTTCAACAGTAAGATCTGACCATAGACCAGCCCAATTCTTGTTTGAGCGCCTGATTGTAAAAAATCCTTTCTTTGTAAACTTGACAAAATCTTCATCAGGCATATGCTGGTGTAAATCATGCATATCTTGCAAGTATAGGTGGCACGATTTTGCATAAGCTAAGTGACCAGGTGCATGAAAGTAAGGTATAAACTCTTGAACACACAGTAGGTGTAATTCCCAATTTCCTAGTCTTTCAGCCTCTATATAGTGTAGCATCACAGTCACCATCTGGAAATATTGTATCCAAAGCATTGCTGTTTTGCCCCTTAAGGCAACTTCTTGCACATGAGTGTTAAATTTCTTTACAATGCTATTTATGATAGCCGATTCCTTTACTGATGTTGCAGTCAATGTTTTGTTATCATACTGCTGAAGCATGGACTGAACCTCTTGTTTATCCTCATCAGAAATGGTTGCACCATCTAAAAGAAGCTGGCCCAATGCAGCATATGTTAACAGATGTGCTCGAAGGGCTCTGGCAAAGCTGTGTCCTGTCATCATTTTGTCTGTAGATTTAGGTGCATAAACTGTCTCCCACACTTCTTTTAATCCACTACCGGCCATGATGTACCCAATAGAACCCATAAATGACATTAAGAGATGAAAACCACCTAGTCGCACGAAAACATTACCTAAATTCAAACTGTTTTCAGTAGAGGACACAATCTCTCTTGCCTTCCAATATAGTGGCTGGTCAAAAGTAACACATGTCACACTCTTACTCGCTTTTCTACATGAATCAGATGCAAAATGTAACACGCTGTTTATTGCATCAGAAGAGGTAGCCTTTAAATCAAGGAAAGGCAAGAAGAGAATGGACGTCGTATCAAAGTCCTCGCTATTATTGATAGCATCCATAAATCCATTCCAGTGTGGAATATCCTTAAATTTCATCCACTTCCCACTCAACCATAGCAAATGACAAGATGACGTTGTAATTTTTTCACTAGGATTTGATGTAAGTTTCTTTAGATCCTCAATTTCAATCCTTTTCAGTCCACTTTCACTATAACTTGTGAAGGGTTTCACTGTTATAGATGAACACGAAGAAATTTCTCTAGCAGATGGCATTTTTTTCAGTCTTTCAATTACTTCTGGTTTGATCATTGAGCCTGCTGGTGTTACACATTCAATGCCACCCATGCAGTGAAATGTGTGAAACCCATCTATTGTGTGCACATCAAAATCTGCATTATCAAAAACAAACTGCATGAAACTATCAGGCAAAATATTAGGAGGGGTAGTTTTCATACAAGATGCTTCAAAGAGTTGTGCTTCATTATATCCAGTAGAGAATCCCAGTTTATGTAAAATATGTACCAGGAGTCTTGATCCAAATTTCCTGTGTACGTAAACAGCTACTCCGAGTAGGATCGGAGAGACAAATGTTCTTGGACGGACTGCTTGTAGGATTGAATGAGCTATAGCAGAGCATACCCTGTGTTTGTTGTCTGTATCTCCCTTTCCTCCTTTTTCATTGATTTCATGTAATAAAACTTGAAGAGAATCAGGTATGTTGTTTTCAACATTATTAAAGAGTCCCTCACGAGAAGGATAGTTGCTGGAGTCGTACACCTTTGACTTGATGTCCTCTTTAATAATAGCTGCTGCAGTTCTAACAATCCTCATTCGCTCTTCTTTCTCACTATGGAGTTTTTCATTATACCAAGAATTACATAGCAATTTATCTCCTGATTTGCGGAAACATACAATGGGAATCTTTCTTTGGAGGTAGTTATGATAACATCATTTCCATACTTTTCTTGTAATTTAGTTTTCAGATAGCTTCCACTTGTCCTGCAAGATTGGTTCTGATGCATCACATCTAACAATTCCTGCAAAGTAAATTGACAGTCATCACTGTCTTCCATATATGAACAAACTTTCTCTAAGCCAGTTTCTATATCTTCATCATCTGGTCGTCCACGTTTACCTGACGGATTTAAGTGTTGCTTCGAAAAAACTTGGAGCTACATGACCTATGGTATCTTGCTTCTTCTGCAACCAAACAATGAACACCAACTAAAATTGCTTTTACTTTTTGCCCCAGTCATCATTACGATTGATGCATTTATCCAGCACATTTTTTCCAAAGTCTAAGGTCATTACTCTACTAACTACTTGCCGTCTATGGAGAGGTTTTCTTTTCCTCTTTTTCACAGCACTCTTGAAAACAAAATATACACTTTTTCTTGAAATCAAACACAGTTTCTTTTGATCTAATTTTCTGTTTAATAGGTGACCCTGTTTCCTCCTGGTCAATTGTATCTTTTATAAGCTGCTTTTATACTCTTTTCTCTAGTATAGTCTTTTCTGCATTTTATGTGTACTTGAATAGTTGATAAATTAACCCACTTTTGCCACTTATCATCTCCTCTTTTCTTACTTGCTTCAACAAGTGTCGACATACCTTTCTTAACACAAACATTTTCACTTTCTATTAAGTGTTCTTCATAAAGTACACATAATTCACTTTGATCTGTGGTTCCTTCCATTTTTAAAGTATATTCTGAAATGAAAACAAAACAAAAGGACAACCATTTAGAAAATACTATAGTGCAAAAAAAAAAAAAAAAAAAAATAGCCAAGTATCAGATCAAAAGCAAGTGAATAAATTCACACGGGCATGCTCACACAATTTAATATGGTTACAAAACCGAGAATATCATTAAAACTATCATTCATAGCAAAAATATGCATTGAACATCTTTTGTAGAAAATATTATGGTGAACAATAATGTATAAGGCAGTTATTTTCCTAAGATCAATGGTTTCCATGGAAATAGCGAAAAACTGAAATTTGGCGGCCATTTTCCAAGATGGCGGACGAAGCTCAGGGTGGACGGATGGGGACTTTTGATATGTTATTTCTAATTGTCTGTAGAAAACATTCTCAATTTTCAGCTTGTTATGAATTTTTCATTTTTTTTCCTAATTTGACTGGACTATTAGTCCTAGATAACGATCCCCGAAAACCCTTGGGGTCCACTATCTAGGAAAGACGATATTTATTACATACATTATATAATATATATATATATATATATATATATATATATATATATATATATATATATATATATATATATATATATATATATATATATAATATATATATATATATATATATATATATTTATTACATACATTATATAATATAGCCTATATATATATACATACATAAAATACTGTGTGGATTTAATTGTAATTACCCATAAACCTCGCTGATAATATGCTCATAAATTGTATACACAGTATACACGAAATAGCTTCCTACATCATTCCCACAAAATACATATTCAGTAAACAGAACTGGGGAAAAAATCACTCAAAATAACGCACTAAGCCATAAACAAGAACAACCTTAAGCGTCAGACAGCAAACCATGAAACGATGGACACGAAAAATAAAAAATAAAAAAATCGAATACACCACGTTCAGAACAAAAGCGATGCAGTGCGGGAAAATAATACACCACTGATTGCTGAAAAATACATTGGATACAATGGTTGTTGTCACGCCATTTAATACTATTAATTCAATCAATCAATTATCCCCGAGCAAAAAAAAAAAAAAAAAAAAAAAAAGCTGGCCTCGGCCAGCGCAATTGCAGGTGAGCAATTATATTCGTATTTGGCACCTGTCTGACAACCAACGAGTAAAAAACCGAAAAATCGGGTTAAACTGCAGCCTGTCACTTGTTCTGCATTTCCATCGTACGCACGAATTCCGTTTAGCAATTGGTATGGGATCCGGTTTTCCCAATCTAGATAAAGTGGGTTTTCAAAATATGCCCGAGAGCACCCCAGGGGCTTGGGGAGGGGGGATGGTTGGTTCCTCCATCTAAATATCGAGTTTTTACCGGAACACAGTTGTAAAGCTGTCTTGCCGAAACATGTGGATCCGTAATGCGTGAGCATAGCAATGTAACCAAACACTACTATCTTCCGAATTTTGTTCTAAAAGACTCAGAATCAGAACTCTCCGTGCAATTAGAAAGCTTTTAAGAAAATAACTAGTTCATTTCTTACGTACTGGAGACCCCAATTCAGAAGTCTGATGACTTCTAAGCTACTTCGTTCGTCCATGCCCAAATAATTCATAACACGTCAGATTGAACCTGAAAACTTGTAAAAATCTATTTACGGACGAACAGGATTCTCGAAACCATATCATCCCACGACAAATGATTCCACGCCCTGGCCGCGCTTGCCCTTCAACTCATTAAGTTTTAGTGCACGATAAAATGAATGCGTGTCTACGGAATATTTTACAAATGGATGGATGGATTATGAAATTTAGGGACAATCTCAAGCACTGGGACTTCTTTTACAAATGAAGTTCTATCATGGGAACATTTGGTGATTAAATAGGGTGAGATATTAAGAGTAGACATTGCTGAGGTCAGTTAAACAGCAACCTCGATTAACAGCTATTGACGTGAAAAGGGAGGAGACTAATTGCTGTTTTTTATAACACCAATGGCGGAACATAAATGCGAAAAGATTGCTCATACATATTATAACCACTCAAGTATGTACGCTAACCTATAACTGTGTGCGTATGTGTTTATAATATATATATGTATATATATATATATATATATATATATATATATATATATATATATATATATATATATGTATAACTGAACCACGAAAATATGGAACGTGATGGATACATAAATAAAGAGATAAAATCCACGAAAACGAAACGGAAACACTGGAGTGCTGCGCCCATTACTTAGCAAGGACTTTCGAAACTTACGCCCATTACTTGCTCCTTCGCAAGGACGGTATATATATATAAATATATATATATATATACTATATATAGTATATTCTATATATATATATATATATATTTTATCTTTATATATATATATATATATATATATATATATATATATATATATATATATATATATATATATATATATATATATACACAAACAGTATATATTGCTAGCCTACCGTCTTACATTTCCACAACATGGATATGCTGAAAATACTAGCCCAAATATACAAATATATCTATTAAACGTGACCAGATATAAGCATAGACAGTAGTTTGTATCGAGATTAGTCAGAAATCTAAAGGTGTGTTATAGGTGATTTTCCATACCGATTAATTTTCTATTGGATATTAATAAAAACTGTACTTGTTCATATTAAGCAAGCCTTTCACTGTTCCTTTTACAGACCTCCACATCATTCATCCTTTCAATTCTTCTTGCTACATTAACTAGGTTAACAGTTCATAATAACAGCTTTCACCTTTTATCTTTCGTTAGCATTCAACATCCACATTTCACTCCACTTAATCACACTTTCACCACTGTATCACAGGACACTCACTTGTAATCTCATCAACTCCTGGCGTCTCCATTCTCCTACCTTTCATTGCTTTGCTTATGTGCTTTGCTTAAGTTCTCCCACGAGCATTCTCTTTATATATATATATATATATATATATATATATATATATATATATATATATATATATAAATATATATATATATACATATATATGTATATATATATGTATATATGTATATATATATATATATATATATATATATATATATATATATATGTATATATACATATAAATATTTATATATAAATATATATGCATATATATACATATATATACTGTATATATATATTATATATGTGTATATATATATATATAACATATAATTATATATATATATATATATATATATATATATATATATATATATATATATATATATATATACTGTATACTGTATATATTTTTCCGCCAGTCTTCTTTCATTTACTTCAAATGCTACTTTGTATATGGCATCTAAAATTTACTGATAACATCTCCCATTACACCAATACTTCTTGCACTCTCCAAGGATGAAACCTAGAAAAGATAAACAAAAAACAGCTACATTTAATCTTTACCAAACCGACAGCTGTTTCAGCCATTAACGCAAGGTCTTCCTCAAGGCTACACGAGAATTACGATTGCACTACACTTTTACCCCTATTCATATATTTTATAATATATAACGAGTATATATAAAATGAAAACACACCGTATGCTTCCAAAAGCATTAGGGTTCTCAGGGATCAGCCATCTTCATGGCTGAGTGCATTAATATACTGTCACCATTGTACCATTCCATAAAGCGTAAGTTACAACCCTGGTCAGGTAAGTACACTTCAGTAACATATAATTTCATCCGGGTGTAATATATATATATATATATATATATATATATATATATATATATATATATATATATATATATATATATATATATATATATAAATATATACATATATATATATATATATATATATATATATATATATATATATATATATATATATATATATATACATATCAGCCAATTGGAATCACACATCAATATTTCATCGGCTGAGAGATCCATGAGTAGCGCTAGGTTGTGGCATGCAGCAATGGCTGGCTAATTTTATATAAAGCTAGCCTTATGCCAGCACAGGCCTCTTGCCCATGACTGGCCCGGCGTGTGTTACAATGTTACAAGGTACAAGAGGCTTGCTGTACACCTCTGGACTCACAAACCAACAGAAAGACATGTGAGGGTACTGCATGCTGATAGGTTAAACACACTGTTATCAGGCTTGTAAGGAGACAATTTTATCGTAGCTGCACTAGGAAAAAACATTATATATATATATATATATATATATATATATATATATATATATATATATATATATATATATATATATATATATGTGTGTGTGTGTGTGTGTGTGTGTGTGTGTGTGTCTGTGTGTATACATATAAAAAATATATATATACACATTTTTTTAGTATATATATATATATATATATATATATATATATATATATATATATATATATATATATATATATATATATATATATATATATATATTTATTATTATTATTACTGTTATTTGCAATGTACACTTTACACCTGCATATGTAAGAAGCAAGAAAGGGCATTAATTTGTTGGACTACCTTCCACCGGGTAATACTCCAACATGCAAAAGATAAAACAGCCGGTACAATGATAAGTAGATATGGATAATCTAACAACAAATAAAACGGATAAAAAAAAGACTGATAAATTTCAACGCAGAAATGTTAAAAAAAAAAGTCTGCGAGGAGTGCACGTACCAAAGCAGTATACAGATGCAAGACATGCGCGTGACACTGTATAAATACCAAGTGGCAAGCTTATGAACGCTAAGTTTAAGAAACCTGCATGACAGCGCGGCTTATGCTCAAGTGACCGAATTTTCATCATCATAAAAATGATCGAATTTTTACTTTTATGCTGTAAAAAAAAAATTATGATACAGTAGATTTCTGATTAGGCGACTTCTCAGATCAAAAGAGAATTTAAATTCCGTATTAGTGTATGACCAGCCGTTCAAGTTCTCGTGGACAGCAAGCTGACATTCATCATTAACGAAAAGGTCAATTTATCAACGGCAGTTATGGTAAACACTCAGTGAAGCCATGTCTCGATAATAGACCTATTTCAAAGGAAAGTGCCTTTGCACGAAACCTAGTTACAGAAAAGACAAATACACCAAAGTAAACCCGAAATCAATGAAGGAAAACAGGTCACGAAAAAGGAGTCAGTGGCCATAACCTAATTTAATAATTTCCTTTGAAAAAAAAGAAAGGATTTTACATAATCTAAGCCATACGAACAGTACCTGCATTACTGCGTAAGTGCATTTTAGAAGCCAAAATATAAAGCTTTAGAAAAAAAACGGTGCAAAAAATTTAGAAGAATTAAAAGGAAAATTATCCTGTGGATTGGCCTATCTCCTTACAAACCATAAAGATTCTCACGACAGCTTTAAAAGGTCTCGAGTTCTCGTTGAGGATGGGGGGAGGGAGGTTAAAGAATTCGCTCATCAGCCGAGGTGTAGGACCCTGGGGGAGGGGAGGGGAGGGAGGTTACAACCTCGCTGCAAAATCTGAATTCCTTAATTTTCCGGAACCGGGATTTTCATACTGAAATGAAGGAGCGAGAGGTCAAAAGATTTCTTGCAACCCGGGAGCCAGTAAGTGCCCCATTAAAATATTGCATGCAATAAGGGCCGCTGCACATTTTCATCTCCCAGTTGAATTTTGGAGGACCTCTAAGGCCCTATTGCATCCATCACTTGGGTCCTCTTTTAATTATACTTTTTTTTACCTGCTAGTTTTCCGTAAATATAAATCGAAGTAATAGAGGAATTACAAAGTACATCGAAAGTAAACATTTTAGAATGCCGCAACTTTCACCTCGGTTCGTGATTGTGCAAAACAGAAGCGCCAGCAGAACATTCCTTAAGCTCTCTCTCTCTCTCTCTCTCTCTCTCTCTCTCTCTCTCTCTCTCTCTCTCTCTCTCTCTCCACTATCGAAAGTGTTTAGAAACACTCTCTTTCTCTACCGAAAGCGTTTGGAAAAATACTCTCTCTCTCTCTCTCTCTCTCTCTCTCTCTCTCTCTCTCTCTCTCTCTCTCTCTCTCTCTCTCTCTCTACTACTAACTGAAACTGTTTTGAAAACTCTCTCTTCATTTTTGAAAACTCTCTCTCTCTCTCTCTCTCTCTCTTTTCTCTCTCTCTCTCTCTCTCTCTCTCTCTCTCTCTCTCTCTCTCTCTCTCTCTCTCTACTACTGAAAACTGTTTTGAATACTCTCTCTCTCTCTCTCTCTAGCTACTCTCTCTCTCTCTCCCCACTACCGAAAGCGTTTAGAAACACACACTCTCTACCGAAAGCGTTTGGAAAAATTCTCTCTCTCTTGGAGATTAGGTAAATTCTGAGCAGGGAAAAAGTCACGAAAGGATTATACACAGCAAAGGCGCTTTTAGAGAGGGACGTGACACGACAGAACCTAATAAACTGGGGACATGTTCATTCGGTAAAGCCTCCTGGAGTCACATCCCGGCACACAAATCCATCTTTCAAAATGATTTCGCTATTTTAGTTTACTGGACGACTTAAACCTATGATGTCCAAACTCCTTCTTTTTTTTTACTACGCTTGAGAGAGAGAGAGAGAGAGAGAGAGAGAGAGAGAGAGAGAGAGAGAGTTTTCAAAAAACAGTTTTCAGTAGGAGAGAGAGAGAGTTCTCAAAACAGTTTTCAGTAGGAGAGAGAGAGAGAGAGAGAGAGAGAGAGAGAGAGAGAGAGAGAGAGAGAGAGAGAGAGAGAGAGAGAGAGAGTTTTCAAAACAGTTTTCAGTAGGGGAGAGAGAGAGAGAGAGAGAGAGAGAGAGAGAGAGAGAGAGAGAGAGAGAGAGAGAGAGAGAGAGAGAGAGAGTTTTTCAAACAGTTTTCAAAAAGAGAGACCGAGAGAGTTTTTCAAAACGCTTGAGAGAGAGAGAGAGAGAGAGAGAGAGAGAGAGAGAGAGAGAGAGAGAGAGAGAGAGAGAGAGAGAGAGAGAGTTTTCAAGACGCTTTTTCCAAACCCTTGAGAAAATGTTTTCTAAACGCTTTCGACGTAGAGAAATTGTTTTCTAAACGCTTTCAGAGAGAGAGAGAGAGAGAGAGAGAGAGAGAGAGAGAGAGAGAGAGAGAGAGAGAGAGAATTTCAAAACGCTTTCGGTAGCGAGAGAGAGAGAGAGACAGAGAGACAGTTTTCAAAAAGCTACCGAGAGAGTTTTTCCAAAACGCTTGAGAGAGAGAGAGAGAGAGAGAGAGAGAGAGAGAGAGAAAATGTGTTTTCTAAACGAGGTAGAGGAGAGAGAGAGAGAGAGATGACTCTACGACTTCTTTCAATACGTGCACGTGCTCAACTATAATAATACCGAAGGTATTGTTGTTGTCACTTCTGTTTTCCAAGGTGGCCTGGTGCGAGCACCGATTCCGGCTCGGCCCCTTGCTTTTACGAGCAGCCCCAGTCGTATACCTGTGGGCGAGAGAATCTGGTCTTTGGAGAAAGACAAAATTCTCTCATCCACCCACACAGGCTGCCATATATAAAGGAGCGCATAAAAACACACTTTCGAACTTCAGGTATACGTAGAGCCACCATTCTCAGCCATTACTGTATAAAAATGGCAGCTTATCATGCCAAAGACAAGGCATGCCGAACACCTTCAATATACAGGAACTGATCTTATCTCGGCAAAGGTAATGGCCTTATTTATTAGGACATAACCTTTGTTTAACGATATTAGTGGCGTGCATGGAAGGAAGAGTGAGAGAGAGTATTCGTCACGCAAGGGTCACTGGTCAAGGACCACTGTTTTAGATATTTTGATCTGCTGGGTTGGAAGTATGAGACATAACCAATGCAATGTTTTAAAGGACGTGTCTCGACAAATAGCTTCTTCAGATGAATCCGCATATCGTTTTCCTGATTTTTCTTGGTATTATCATAATTATTTTGTTATTCAAATCATGTTTTATTCATACTGGACAATCCCGGCGAATGTTTCTTAACTAAGCATGCCGCACAGAATAGTGAGTCTATAAGTGAGAATGAAAGAAAGATGACTAGATCAAAATACGGATAAAACAACAACCTATTAAACATATATGCTTCCTATTTAGTGTTTCTTGTATCAAGTTCTGGCAATCCAGCCGATTTCAACACATACGCAACCATGAACAGCAAACTGTACCGCAGCGTAATACATACAAGGGATTTCTGTACTGTATATCATTATACAGATATACAGGAGAGCTAAATGTTCACCATATGATCCGTGGACACGATATGCGACCAACAAGTAAATAAAATATGAAAAACAATTTTTTAAAACACGCTTTTATTAAAATGCGCTAAAAAGTTAAAAATAATTTTTTGAGTGTCACCAGGAATTTCTTACAGTTACTGTAATTATGTCTACAAAAATAAAAGTGTGGGCGCCAAACATGGAAGAAAATGCTACAAGAGATATAAAAAATATATATTTCCTTTCTTGTAGCATTTCCTTCAATGTTTGCCGCCCACGCTTTTATTTTTGTAGACATGATTAATTATAAGAAAATTCTGGTGTCTCGAAAAATTATTTTTAACCTTGTAGTGCATTTTAAAAAAAGCGTGTTTTAAATTTTTTTTGTTTTCTCTATTTTATACTTTTTTAGTTTAGACAGAAACTGTAACCGATTTATGATTGTAGCAAACGAAATTGATATCCTGTCGAGCCAAAGAAGGTTTGGAAAATGGGTATATTTATTTACCGAGTCAAAGAAGCTGTGAAAAACCCGAAGAGTTTCATACAAATCCTGAGATACTGGAAGAGGTCACTGTAGTGTCACTAGAGGTCACTGCTGACCTACTGATCATGTAAGGTTGTCTTGTCACCGGGATTAAGAAACCATGCAAAATTTCAAGTCCATCGGACGAAAGGAACAGGTTGAAAATTGAGTTACAAGATTTGACCAAGACAAAAAAAAAAAAAAAAAAAAAATGGCAAGGTAAATAAAATAAGTATAAAAACGCGCCTTAGTTTCTTCGACGCAATCGAGTTTTCTGTACAGTGTATAATGCTGTATGAAATTCTCAGCCGCGGCCCATAAAACTCTCAGCGGCGGCCCTGTGGTGGCCTGTGTTGTTGGCACCTATAGCGGAGCCAAACGCACGATCATGGCTAACTTTAACTTTAAATAAAATAAAAACTACTGAGGCTAAAGGGCTGCAATTCAGTATGTTTGATGATTGGAGGGTGGATGATCAACATACCAATTTGCAGTCCTCTAGCCTCAGTAATCTTTAAGATCTGAGGGCGGACAGAAAAAGTGCGGACGGGCAGACAAATAGCCATCTCAATAGTTTTCGTTTACAGGAAACTAAACATTTTCCCCTGACTCTACACAGAAGCAACTATCCAGAAGCAATCAGCACTTTATGATTCTGAAGCCCTAGTCTTGTACACTGAAGGCTTTCAATTTGCATTTTCTGGCGTGCCTCGTTTTGCATCTTTCTGCTGTTCCGGATCAAAGTCATCACGGGAAGCGGCAACGTCAAAATCAAGCACTACCTGGTGTTCTTGCATGAATGTTAATGATGCAGAAATTAATGTTGCATGGTCATTCTGTACCAGGGCCAGGTTCATTCATATTCCAGTCAAATATATTGTTGGGGGGGAGGGATTAACAGGAAATCTTACCTTGATAAACCGGATTGGAAAAAATAATGAAAGGAGTCGCTTGTAACAGATATAACATTAATTTACTTGAACACATACACGCGTATATACATTTATACATATATATTAATATATATATATATGTATGTATGTATTTATATTATATTTATATTACATATATATATAATATATATATACCAGTATATTTATATATATATATATATATATATATATATATATATATATATATATATATAGTATATATATATATATATATATATATATATATAATATATACATATATAATATAATATACATATATATATAATATATACATATATAATATAATATACATATATAAACTTATCCCAAAACCAACCTAGCACACAGTTTTGCATGGCAGTGTTCTCGATTACCAATCTGCCTCCCAACACAGTCACAACTGACCAATACGACGCGGAAATACTTTGGAGGATTTCAAGTCACTTCTTCAATAAACGAAAAGGCACGCTGTCAATCCTGCTCTTGTTGCTCCATGGCAATAATCCCTGACCACACGTCTTGGACTGCCACAGAGGTTGAGGGAGAAAGCGGATTTAAAGAGAGGCTTTGCCCTCCAAAATCTCCTGACTTGGTACCATGTAACTTGCCAGTGGTCGATCTCAAATAAATGATTGTAAATAAATAAATGCAGAATATATATATATATATATATATATATATATATATATATATATATATATATATATATATATATATATATATATATATATATATATATATATATTATATTATTATATTTATACATATATATATAAATATATATATATATATATATATATATATATATATTATATATATATGTATAAATATATATATATATATATATATATATATATATATAAATATAATATTCATATATCATATGTACATATGTACGTATATATATATATAATTATATAACCGATTTGGAACTACGGCTGAGAGACACTAATTCCAATCTCCGGTCTCTTTAATACAACAATACATAAACAACTATGTTTGTGGGCGTATGCATGTGTGTGTGTAAGTATACTGTATATTATACACACACACACGTGTGTGTGTGTGTGTGTTGGTAACAGCATAGAGGAAAAAAAAATAAAAGTGGACTCTTAACGAACAGATGTTGTACCTGATTAGACACAAGATAAATGTCGTGTCACTTGAATTGAGTGTTGAAATTCTCGCGACATAAAAACACGGCGCTCTTCCAGCTGATAAAACACGAATAAATTGTTGATACAAAAAAATGTAGTTCAAGTGGCAACTAGGCCAAGTCCACTGATGTTCGTAATTAGGCCATTTAATTGACTTTATACTGATACATATCTAAAACATCCCATTCTTCGAATAAAAATTATATAAATAAATCATGCTTCTCTTTCTAGCAGTTTAAAGAAAGCTTCATTATCTTTCGATTAGGCAATCATGTCAATTGACATCATTACAATGCCATCACAGCAGTACCTTTGGTCAACTGAGACATTACAATGACAGGAAAAATAACATTACTGAACGCGCTTCAGAAACCAATAGTTTTTAAATCTATTCTAAAACAGTTA
Organism: Macrobrachium rosenbergii; assembly: GCF_040412425.1. Classification (NCBI taxonomy): domain Eukaryota; kingdom Metazoa; phylum Arthropoda; class Malacostraca; order Decapoda; family Palaemonidae; genus Macrobrachium; species Macrobrachium rosenbergii. The sequence goes on from NC_089765.1 coordinate 36,150,684, forward strand.
TTGGAATCGAAATATAAAACTTAGGCCAAAGATCACGCGCTGGGATCTACGAGGTCATTCAGCTCTGAAAATAATGTTGAAACAATAGTTAATCAAGGGTGGAAAGTAAGATGGAAGATAATATAAATGGAGGTATAGTAAAAGGAATGAAAGGGGTCGCAGCTGGGGGGCGAAGATGACGCTGCAAAGAACCTTAAGTAACGCCTACAGCGCACCGCGTGAGGTACACTGACGGGGTAAGGCAGTTACGACAGAAGAACGGGTTATTCAAGAAAACTATTAACAGTGACCGAAACACCAATGGCTCCCGTCAGCTGGACCAAATGATAGCCCATAGGAGGATGGATGGACGTATGTATGATATTTAGGGCAAAAGCCCAGGCACTGGGGCCAACAAGGCCATTCAGCGCCGTAATGGAGAGAAAATAAATTATGTTAAAGTTATGAATTCATGAAGGAAATGATTAATAAATAAAATGAAGTGATGTGACCATTACATAAGGGTATGAAGTTTAATGAATGATGTGATATATACATAATAAAAAATTTAATGTCATTAAAACTACGTGATGTAATAAATATATTAAGAAATAAGTTAAATATCGTTAAAAATTTTAACACTTTAAAAAAAGAGATGACAGCAGAAATATCTGCTTCATCTCCCAAAATATCAAGAGAGGGATTTACCCTGAAAATATCTTTCTCTTTGGTTAAAATATCTGGGGCAGACCACCAGAATGTGCTCCACTGTTAGTGTCTCGTCACAGTAAGCACACTCTGGAGGGCTGCTTCCTTCTAAAATAAACTGATGGGTTAGACGAGTGTGCCCAAACCTTAATCTGGTTAAAATAACCTCTGTTCGTCTGTCAAGCTGGAATGACGAAGACCACGGTAGTATATTATCCATAATATTTTTATATTTCTTATTACGGGAAGCCCCGTAGGGGGTAGTGTCGTCAGTGCACCTCACGGGGTGCACTGTAGGCATTACTCTGGGTTCTTTGCAGCGTCCCTTCGGACGCCAGCTGCAACCCCTCTCACCCCTTTTACTGTACCTCCATTCATATTATCTTTCTTCCAACTTGCTGTCCAACCTCTCCTAACAATTATTTCATAGTGCAACTGCGAGGTTCTCCTCCTGTTACACCTTTCAAACCTGCCTAATCTCAATTTCCTTTCCAGCGCTGAATGACCTCATAGGTCCCAGTGCCAGGCCTTTGGCCTAA